>NW_027139699.1:0-113192 GCF_035084215.1 Heptranchias perlo | reverse complement strand
TAGTTTTTCTCTATCACTCTCACCAGTTTTTCTCTCTCTCTCTCTCTCTCTCCCCAGTGTTTTTCTCTCTCCCCCCCAGTGTTTCTCGCTCTCTCTCTCCCCCAGTGTTCTCTCTCTCCTCCCCAGTGTTTCTCTCTCTCTCCCCACTGAGTTTCTCTCTCTCAGCTCTCTCTCTCTCCCCACAGTGTTTCTCTATCACTCTCGCCCAGTGTTTTCTCTCTCTCTCTCTCCCCCCAGTGTTTTTCTCTCTCTCTCCCCCCAGTGTTTCTCTCTCTCTCTCTCCCACCAGTGTGGTTCTCTCTCTCTCTCCCCCAGTGTTTCTCTCTCTCCCCCCAGTGTTTCTCTCTATCTCCCCCCAGTGTTTGTCTCTCTCCACCAGTGTTTCTCTCTCTCTCACCCCAGTGTTTCTCGCCCTCCTCCCCCCGTGTTTCTCTCTCTCACACAAGTGTTTCTCGCTCTCCCCCAGTGTTTCTCTCTCTCTCAGACCAATGTTTCTCTCTCTCCTCCCCAGTGTTTCTCTCTCTCTCTCCCGGCTGAGTTTCACTCTCTCACTCTCCACACAATGTTTCTCGCTCTCTCTCTCTCTCCCCAGTTTTTCTCTCTCTCTCCCCCAGTGTTTCTCTCTCTCTCCCCCCCCCCCCCAGTGTTTCTCTCTCTCCTGCGCAGTGTGTCTCTCACTCTCCCCCCAGTGTTTCTCTCTCTCCCCCAGTGTTTCTCTTTCTCTCTCTCTCCCCCCAGTGTTTCTCTCTCTCCTGCCCAGTGTTTCTCTCTATCTCTCTCCGCACTGCGTTTCTCTCTCTCAGCTGTCTCTCTCCCCCCAGTGTTTCTCTATCATTCTCACCCAGTGTTTCTCTCTCTCTCTCTCCCCCCAGTGTTTTTCTCTCTCTCCCCCCCCCCAGTGTTTCTCTCTCTCTCCCCCCAGTGTTTCTCTCTCTCCCCCAGTGTTTCTCTCTCTCTCTCTCCCCCCCAGTGTTTTTCTCTCTCTCTCTCCCCACTGAGTTTCTCTCTCTCAGCTCTCTCTCTCCCCCCAGTGTTTCTCTATCACTCTCCCCCAGTGTTTCTCTCTCTCTCTCTCCCCCCAGTGTTTTTCTCTCTCTCTCCCCCCAGTGTTTCTCTCTCTCTCCCACCAGTGTTTTTCTCTCTCTCTCTCCCCCAGTGTTTCTCTCTCTCCCCCCAGTGTTTCTCTCTCTCTCCCCCCCAGGTGTTTGTCTCTCTCCACCAGTGTTTCTCTCTCTCTCACCCCAGTGTTTCTCGCCCTCCTCCCCGTGTTTCTCTCTCTCACACAAGTGTTTCTCGCTCTCCCCCAGTGTTTCTCTCTCACTCAGACCAATGTTTCTCTCTCTCCTCCCCAGTGTTTCTCTCTCTCTCTCCCGGCTGAGTTTCACTCTCTCTCTCTCCACACAATGTTTCTCGCTCTCTCTCTCTCTCCCCCCAGTTTTTCTCTCTCTCTCCCCCAGTGTTTCTCTCTCTCTCCCCACCCCCAGTGTTTCTCTCTCTCCTGCGCAGTGTTTCTCTCACTCTCCCCCCAGTGTTTCTCTCTCTCCCCCAGTGTTTCTCTTTCTCTCTCTCTCCCCCCAGTGTTTCTCTCTCTCCTCCCCAGTGTTTCTCTCTATCTCTCTCCGTACTGCGTTTCTCTCTCTCAGCTGTCTCTCTCCCCCCCAGTGTTTCTCTATCATTCTCACCCAGTGTTTCTCTCTCTCTCTCTCCCCCCAGTGTTTTTCTCTCTCTCTCTCCCAGTGTTTCTCTCTCTCTCCTCCCCCCAGTGTTTTTCTCTCTCTCTCCCCCCAGTGTTTCTCTCTCTCTCTCTCCCACCGGTTTTTTTTCTCTCTCTCTCTCCCTCAGTGTTTCTCTCTCAACCCCCCAGTGTTTCTCTCTCTCTCCCCCAGTGTTTGTCTCTCTCCACCAGTGTTTCTCTCTCTCACCCCAGTGATTCTCGCCCTCCTCCCCAGTGTTTCTCTCTCTCCCCCAAGTGTTTCTCGCTCTCCCCCAGTGTTTCTCTTTCTCTCCCAGACCAGTGTTTCTGTCTCTCCTCCCCAGTGTTTCTCCCTCTCTCTCCTGGCTGAGTTTCTCTCTCTCTCTCTCCACACAATGTTTCTCGCTTTCTCTCTCTCACCCCCCAGTTTTTCTCTCTCTCCTGCGCAGTGTTTCTCTTACTCTCCCCCAGTGTTTCTCTCTCTCCCCCAGTGTTTCTCTCTCTCTCTCCCCCCAGTGTTTCTCTCTCTCCTCCCCAGTGTTTTTCTCTCTCTCTCTCCACACAATGTTTCTCGCTCTCACCCCAGTTTTTCTCTCTCTCTCCCTCAGTGTTTCTCTCTCTCTCCCCCAGTGCTTCTCTCTCTCCTGCGCAGTGTTTCTCTCACTCTCCCCCAGTGTTTCTCTCTCTCTCTCTCCCCCACTGCGTTTCTCTCTCTCAGCTCTCTCTCTCCCCCCAGTTTTTCTCTATCACTCTCACCCAGTTTTTCTCTCTCTCTCTCTCTCTCCCCAGTGTTTTTCTCTCTCCCCCCAGTGTTTCTCGCTCTCTCTCTCCCCCAGTGTTCTCTCTCTCCTCCCCAGTGTTTCTCTCTCTCTCCCCACTGAGTTTCTCTCTCTCAGCTCTCTCTCTCTCCCCACAGTGTTTCTCTATCACTCTCGCCCAGTGTTTCTCTCTCTCTCTCCCCCCAGTGTTTTTCTCTCTCTCTCCCCCCCAGTGTTTCTCTCTCTCTCTCTCCCACCAGTGTGGTTCTCTCTCTCTCTCCCCCAGTGTTCTCTCTCTCCCCCCAGTGTTTCTCTCTATCTCCCCCCAGTGTTTGTCTCTCTCCACCAGTGTTTCTCTCTCTCTCACCCCAGTGTTTCTCGCCCTCCTCCCCCGTGTTTCTCTCTCTCACACAAGTGTTTCTCGCTCTCCCCCAGTGTTTCTCTCTCTCTCAGACCAATGTTTCTCTCTCTCCTCCCCAGTGTTTCTCTCTCTCTCTCCCGGCTGAGTTTCACTCTCTCACTCTCCACACAATGTTTCTCGCTCTCTCTCTCTCCTCCCCAGTTTTTCTCTCTCTCTCCCCCCAGTGTTTCTCTCTCTCTCCCCCCCCCCAGTGTTTCTCTCTCTCCTGCGCAGTGTGTCTCTCACTCTCCCCCCAGTGTTTCTCTCTCTCCCCCAGTGTTTCTCTTGTCTCTCTCTCTCTCCCCCAGTGTTTCTCTCTCTCCTGCCCAGTGTTTCTCTCTATCTCTCTCCGCACTGCGTTTCTCTCTCTCAGCTGTCTCTCTCCCCCCCAGTGTTTCTCTATCATTCTCACCCAATGTTTCTCTCTCTCTCTCTCCCCCCAGTGTTTTTCTCTCTCTCTCCCCCCCAGTGTTTCTCTCTCTCTCCCCCCAGTGTTTCTCTCTCTCCCCCAGTGTTTCTCTCTCTCTCTCTCCCCCCAGTGTTTTTCTCTCTCTCTCTCCCCACTGAGTTTCTCTCTCTCAGCTCTCTCTCTCCCCCCAGTGTTTCTCTATCACTCTCCCCCAGTGTTTCTCTCTCTCTCTCTCCCCCCAGTGTTTTTCTCTCTCTCTCCCCCCAGTGTTTCTCTCTCTCTCCCACCAGTGTTTTTCTCTCTCTCTCTCCCCCAGTGTTTCTCTCTCTCCCCCCAGTGTTTCTCTCTCTCTCCCCCCAGTGTTTCTCGCCCTCCTCCCCCGTGTTTCTCTCTCTCACACAAGTGTTTCTCGCTCTCCCCCCAGTGTTTCTCTCTCTCTCAGACCAATGTTTCTCTCTCTCCTCCCCAGTGTTTCTCTCTCTCTCTCCCGGCTGAGTTTCACTCTCTCTCTCTCCACACAATGTTTCTCGCTCTCTCTCTCTCTCCCCAGTTTTTCTCTCGCTCTCCCCCAGTGTTTCTCTCTCTCCTCCCACCCCCAGTGTTTCTCTCTCTCCTGCGCAGTGTTTCTCTCACTCTCCCCCCAGTGTTTCTCTCTCTCCCCAGTGTTTCTCTTTCTCTCTCTCTCCCCCCAGTGTTTCTCTCTCTCCTCCCCAGTGTTTCTCTCTATCTCTCTCCGCACTGCGTTTCTCTCTCTCAGCTGTCTCTCTCCCCCCAGTGTTTCTCTATCATTCTCACCCAGTGTTTCTCTCTCTCTCTCTCCCCCCAGTGTTTTTCTCTCTCTCTCTCCCAGTGTTTCTCTCTCTCTCTCTCCCCCCAGTGTTTTTCTCTCTCTCTCCCCCCAGTGTTTCTCTCTCTCTCTCTCCCACCGGTGTTTTTCTCTCTCTCTCTCCCTCAGTGTTTCTCTCTCAACCCCCCAGTGTTTCTCTCTCTCCCCCCAGTGTTTCTCTCTCTCTCCCCCCAGTGTTTGTCTCTCTCCACCAGTGTTTCTCTCTCTCTCACCCCAGTGTTTCTCGCCCTCCTCCCCCGTGTTTCTCTCTCCTCACACAAGTGTTTCTCGCTCTCCCCTCCAGTGTTTCTCTCTCACTCAGACCAATGTTTCTCTCTCTCCTCCCCAGTGTTTCTCTCTCTCTCTCCCGGCTGAGTTTCACTCTCTCTCTCTCCACACAATGTTTCTCGCTCTCTCTCTCTCTCCCCAGTTTTTCCTCTCTCTCTCCCCCAGTGTTTCTCTCTCTCTCCCACCCCCAGTGTTTCTCTCTCTCCTGCGCAGTGTTTCTCTCACTCTCCCCCCAGTGTTTCTCTCTCTCCCCCAGTGTTTCTCTTTCTCTCTCTCTCCCCCCAGTGTTTCTCTCTCTCCTCCCCAGTGTTTCTCTCTATCTCTCTCCGCACTGCGTTTCTCTCTCTCAGCTGTCTCTCTCCCCCCAGTGTTTCTCTATCATTCTCACCCAGTGTTTCTCTCTCTCTCTCTCCCCCCAGTGTTTTTCTCTCTCTCTCTCCCAGTGTTTCTCTCTCTCTCTCCCCCCCAGTGTTTTTCTCTCTCTCTCCCCCCAGTGTTTCTCTCTCTCTCTCTCCCACCGGTGTTTTTCTCTCTCTCTCTCCCTCAGTGTTTCTCTCTCAAACCCCCCAGTGTTTCTCTCTCTCTCCCCAGTGTTGTCTCTCTCCACCAGTGTTTCTCTCTCTCTCACCCCAGTGATTCTCGCCCTCCTCCCCAGTGTTTCTCTCTCTCCCCCAAGTGTTTCTCGCTCTCCCCCAGTGTTTCTCTTCTCTCCCAGACCAGTGTTTCTGTCTCTCCTCCCCAGTGTTTCTCCCTCTCTCTCCTGGCTGAGTTTCTCTCTCTCTCTCTCCACACAATGTTTTCTCGCTTTCTCTCTCTCACCCCCCAGTTTTTCTCTCTCTCCTGCGCAGTGTTTCTCTTACTCTCCCCCAGTGTTTCTCTCTCTCCCCCAGTGTTTCTCTCTCTCTCTCCCCCCAGTGTTTCTCTCTCTCCTCCCCAGTGTTTTTCTCTCTCTCTCTCCACACAATGTTTCTCGCTCTCACCCCAGTTTTTCTCTCTCTCTCCCTCAGTGTTTCTCTCTCTCTCCCCCAGTGCTTCTCTCTCTCCTGCGCAGTGTTTCTCTCACTCTCCCCCAGTGTTTCTCTCTCTCTCTCTCCCCACTGCGTTTCTCTCTCTCAGCTCTCTCTCTCCCCCCAGTTTTTCTCTATCACTCTCACCCAGTTTCTCTCTCTCTCTCTCTCTCTCCCCAGTGTTTTTCTCTCTCCCCCCCAGTGTTTCTCGCTCTCTCTCTCCCCCAGTGTTCTCTCTCTCCTCCCCAGTGTTTCTCTCTCTCTCCCCACTGAGTTTCTCTCTCTCAGCTCTCTCTCTCTCCCCACAGTGTTTCTCTATCACTCTCGCCCAGTGTTTCTCTCTCTCTCTCCCCCCAGTGTTTTTCTCTCTCTCTCCCCCCAGTGTTTCTCTCTCTCTCTCTCCCACCAGTGTGGTTCTCTCTCTCTCTCCCCCAGTGTTTCTCTCTCTCCCCCCAGTGTTTGTCTCTCTCTCCACCAGTGTTTCTCTCTCTCTCACCCCAGTGTTTCTCGCCCTCCTCCCCCGTGTTTCTCTCTCTCACACAAGTGTTTCTCGCTCTCCCCCAGTGTTTCTCTCTCTCTCAGACCAATGTTTCTCTCTCTCCTCCCCAGTGTTTCTCTCTCTCTCTCCGGCTGAGTTTCACTCTCTCACTCTCCACACAATGTTTCTCGCTCTCTCTCTCTCTCCCCAGTTTTTCTCTCTCTCTCCCCCAGTGTTTCTCTCTCTCTCCCCCCCCCAGTGTTTCTCTCTCTCCTGCGCAGTGTGTCTCTCACTCTCCCACCAGTGTTTCTCTCTCTCCCCCAGTGTTTCTCTTTCTCTCTCTCTCCCCCCAGTGTTTCTCTCTCTCCTCCCCAGTGTTTCTCTCTATCTCTCTCCGCACTGCGTTTCTCTCTCTCAGCTGTCTCTCTCCCCCCAGTGTTTCTCTATCATTCTCACCCAGTGTTTCTCTCTCTCTCTCTCCCCCCAGTGTTTTTCTCTCTCTCTCTCCCCCAGTGTTTCTCTCTCTCTCAGACCAATGTTTCTCTCTCTCCTCCCCAGTGTTTCTCCCCTCTCTCTCCTGGCTGAGTTTCTCTCTCTCTCTCTCCACACAATGTTTCTCGCTTCTCTCTCTCTCTCCCCAGTTTTTCTCTCTCTCTCCCCCAGTGTTTCTCTCTCTCTCCCCCCAGTGTTTCTCTCTCTCCTGCGCAGTGTTTCTCTCACTCTACCCCAGTGTTTCTCTCTCTCCCCCAGTGTTTCCTCTCTCTCCTCCCCCCCCAGTGTTTCTCTCTCTCCTCCCAGTGTTTTTCTCTCTCTCTCTCTCCCCACTGCGTTTCTCTCTCTCA
Organism: Heptranchias perlo; assembly: GCF_035084215.1. Taxonomy (NCBI): domain Eukaryota; kingdom Metazoa; phylum Chordata; class Chondrichthyes; order Hexanchiformes; family Hexanchidae; genus Heptranchias; species Heptranchias perlo. The sequence goes on along the minus strand of NW_027139699.1, from coordinate 106,491 downwards.
GCTGTCTCTCTCCCCCCAGTGTTTCTCTATCATTCTCACCCAATGTTTCTCTCTCTCTCTCCCCCCAGTGTTTTCTCTCTCTCTTTCCCCCAGTGTTTCTCTCTCTCTCCCCCCAGTGTTTCTCTATCTCCCCCAGTGTTTCTCTCTCTCTCTCTCCCCCCAGTGTTTCTCTCTCTCTCTCTCCCCACTGAGTTTCTCTCTCTCAGCTCTCTCTCTCCCCCCAGTGTTTCTCTATCACTCTCCCCCAGTGTTTCTCTCTCACTCTCTCCTCCCAGTGTTTTTCTCTCTCTCTCCCCGCAGTGTTTCTCTCTCTCTCTCTCCCACCAGTGTTTTTCTCTCTCTCTCTCCCCCAGTGTTTCTCTCTCTCCCCCCAGTTTTTCTCTCTCTCTCCCCCCAGTGTTTGTCTCTCTCCACCAGTGTTTCTATCACTCTCACCCCAGTGTTTCTCGCCCTCCTCCCCAGTGTTTCTCTCTCTCCCCCAAGTGTTTCTCGCTCTCCCCCAGTGTTTCTCTTTCTCTCTCAGACCAGTATTTCTCTCTATCCTCCCCAGTGTTTCTCCCTCTCTCTCCTGGCTGAGTTTCTCTCTCTCCACCCAATGTTTCTCGCTTTCTCTCTCTCTCTCCCCAGTTTTTCTCTCTCTCTCCCCCAGTGTTTCTCTCTCTCTCCCCCCAGTGTTTCTCTCTCTCCTGCGCAGTGTTTCTCTCACTCTCCCCCAGTGTTTCTCTCTCTCCCCCAGTGTTTCTCTCTCTCTCTCCCCCAGTGTTTCTCTCTCTCCTCCCCAGTGTTTTTGCTCTCTCTCTCTCCCCACTGCGTTTCTCCTCTCTCAGCTCTCTCTCTCCCCCCAGTGTTTCTCTATCACTCTCACCCAGTGTTTCTCTCTCTCTCTCTCCCCCCAGTGTTTTTCTCTCTCTCCCCCAGTATTTCTCTCTCTCTCCCCCAGTGTTTCTCTCTCTCCTCCCCAGTGTTTCTCTCTCTCTCTCCCCACTGAGTTTCTCTCTCTCACCTCTCTCTCTCCCCACAGTGTTTCTCGATCACTCTCCCCAGTGTTTCTCTCTCTCTCCCCAGTGTTGTTCTCTCTCTCTCAACCCCAGTGTTTCTCTCTCCCCCCAGTGTTTGTCTCTCTCCACCAGTGTTTCTCTCTCTCTCACCCCAGTGTTTCTCGCCCTCCTCCCCAGTGTTTCTCTCTCACCCCCAAGTGTTTCTCGCTCTCCCCCAGTGTTTCTCTCTCTCTCTCAGACCAATGTTTCTCTCTCTCCTCCCCAGTGTTTCTCTCTCTCACTCCCGGCTGAGTTTCACTCTCTCTCTCTTCACACAATGTTTTCTCGCTCTCTCTCTCTCCCCAGTTTTTCTCTCTCTCTCCCCCAGTGTTTCTCTCTATCTCCCCCCAGTGTTTCTCTCTCTCCTGCGCAGTGTTTCTCTCACTCTCCCCCCAGTGTTTCTCTCTCTCCCCCAGTGTTTCTCTCTCTCTCTCTCCCCCCCCCCCAGTGTTTCTCTCTCTCCTCCCCAGTGTTTCTCTCTATCTCTCTCCGCACTGAGTTTCTCTCTCTCAGCTGTCTCTCTCCCCCCAGTGTTTTTCTCTCTCTCTCTCCCCCAGTGTTTCTCTCTCTCTCCCCCCACTGTTTCTCTCTCTCCCCCAGTGTTTCTCTCTCTCTCTCTCCCCCCAGTGTTTCTCTCTCTCTCTCTCCCCCCATTGTTTCTCTATCACTCTCCCCCAGTGTTTCTCTCTCTCTCTCTCCCCCCAGTGTTTTTCTCTCTCTCTCCCCCCAATGTTTCTCTCTCTCTCTCTCTCTCCCACCAGTGTTTTTCTCTCTCTCTCTCCCACAGTGTTTCTCTCTCTCCCACCAGTGTTTCTCTCTCTCTCCCCCAGTGTTTTTCTCTCTCTCTTTCCCCCAGTGTTTCTCTCTCTCTCCCCCCAGTGTTTCTCTATCTCCCCCAGTGTTTCTCTCTCTCTCTCTCCCCAGTGTTTTTCTCTCTCTCTTTTCCCCCAGTGTTTCTCTCTCTCTCCCCCCAGTGTTTCTCTCTCTCTCTTTCCCCCAGTGTTTCTCTCTCTCTCCCCCCAGTGTTTCTCTATCTCCCCCAGTGTTTCTCTCTCTCTCTCTCCCCCCCAGTGTTTCTCTCTCTCTCTCTCCCCACTGAGTTTCTCTCTCTCAGCTCTCTCTCTCCCCCCAGTGTTTCTCTATCACTCTCCCCCAGTGTTTCTCTCTCACTCTCTCCTCCCAGTGTTTTTCTCTCTCTCTCCCCGCAGTGTTTCTCTCTCTCTCTCTCCCACCAGTGTTTTTCTCTCTCTCTCTCCCCCAGTGTTTCTCTCTCTCCCCCCAGTTTTTCTCTCTCTCTCCCCCCAGTGTTTGTCTCTCTCCACCAGTGTTTCTATCACTCTCACCCCAGTGTTTCTCGCCCTCCTCCCCAGTGTTTCTCTCTCTCCCCCAAGTGTTTCTCGCTCTCCCCCAGTGTTTCTCTTTCTCTCTCAGACCAGTATTTCTCTCTATCCTCCCCACTGTTTCTCCCTCTCTCTCCTGGCTGAGTTTCTCTCTCTCCACCCAATGTTTCTCGCTTTCTCTCTCTCTCTCCCCAGTTTTTCTCTCTCTCTCCCCCAGTGTTTCTCTCTCTCTCCCCCCAGTGTTTCTCTCTCTCCTGCGCAGTGTTTCTCTCACTCTCCCCCAGTGTTTCTCTCTCTCCCCCAGTGTTTCTCTCTCTCTCTCCCCCCAGTGTTTCTCTCTCTCCTCCCCAGTGTTTTTGCTCTCTCTCTCTCCCCACTGCGTTTCTCTCTCTCAGCTCTCTCTCTCCCCCCAGTGTTTCTCTATCACTCTCACCCAGTGTTTCTCTCTCTCTCTCTCTCCCCCCAGTGTTTTTCTCTCTCTCCCCCAGTATTTCTCTCTCTCTCCCCCAGTGTTTCTCTCTCTCCTCCCCAGTGTTTCTCTCTCTCTCTCCCCACTGAGTTTCTCTCTCTCACCTCTCTCTCTCCCCACAGTGTTTCTCGATCACTCTCCCCCAGTGTTTCTCTCTCTCTCCCCAGTGTTGTTCTCTCTCTCTCAACCCCAGTGTTTCTCTCTCCCCCCAGTGTTTGTCTCTCTCCACCAGTGTTTCTCTCTCTCTCACCCCAGTGTTTCTCGCCCTCCTCCCCACTGTTTCTCTCTCTCCCCCAAGTGTTTCTCGCTCTCCCCCAGTGTTTCTCTCTCTCTCTCAGACCAGTGTTTCTCTCTCTCCTCCCCAGTGTTTCTCTCTCTCTCTCCCGGCTGAGTTTCACTCTCTCTCTCTCCACACAATGTTTCTCGCTCTCTCACTCTCTCCCCAGTATTTCTCTCTCTCTCTCCCCCAGTGTTTCTCTATCTCTCCCCCCAGTGTTTCTCTCTCTCCTCCCCAGTGTTTCTCTCTATCTCTCTCCCCACTGCGTTTCTCTCTCTCAGCTGTCTCTCTCCCCCAGTGTTTCTCTCTCTCTCTCCCCCCCCAGTGTTTTTCTCTCTCTCTCCCCCCAGTGTTTCTCTCTCTCTCTCTCCCACCAGCGTTTTTCTGTCTCTCTCTCTCCCACAGTGTTTCTCTCTCTCCCCCCAGTGTTTGTCTCTCTCCACCAGTGTTTCTCTCACTCTCACCCAAGTGTTTCTCGCCTTCCTCCCCAGTGTTTCTCTCTCTCACCCAAGTGTTTCTCGCTCTCCACCAGTGTTTCTCTCTCTCTCTCAGACCAGTCTTTCTCTCTCTCCTCCCCAGTGTTTCTCTCTCTCTCTCTCCCGGCTGAGTTTCACTCTCTCTCTCTCCACACAATGTTTCTCGCTCTCTCACTCTCCCCCCAGTGTTTCTCTCTCTCCCCCAGTGTTTCTCTCTCTCTCTCTTCCCCCAATGTTTTTCTCTCTCTCTTCCCCCAGTGTTTCTCTCTCTCTCCCCCCAGTGTTTTTCGCTCTCTCTCCCGCAGTGTTTCTCTCTCTCCCCCCAGTGTTTCTCTCTCTCTCCCCTCAGTGTCTGTCTCTCTCCACCAGTGTTTCGCTCTCTCTCCCCCCAGTGTGTCTCGCCCTCCTCCCCAGTGTTTCTCCCTCTCTCTCCTGGCTGAGTTTCTCTCTCTCTCTCTCCACACAATGTTTCTCGCTCTCACCCCAGTTTTTCTCTCTCTCTCCCCCAGTGTTTCTCTCTCTCCTCCCCAGTGTTTCTCTCTCTCTCTCTCCCCACTGAGTTTCTCTCTCTCAGCTCTCTCTCTCCCCCCTGGGTTTCGCTATCACTCTCCCCCAGTGTTTCTCTCTCTCTCTCCCCCCAGTGTTTTTCTCTCTCTCTCCCCCCAGTGTTTCTCTCTCTCTCCCACCAGTGTTTTTATCTCTCTCTCTCTCCCAGTGTTTCTCTCTCTCCCCCCAGTGTTTCTCTCTCTCTCCCCCCAGTGTTTGTCTCTCTCCACCAGTGTTTCTCTCTCTCTCACCCCAGTGTTTCTCGCCCTCCTCCCCAGTGTTTCTCTCTCTCCCCCAAGTGTTTCTCGCTCTCCCCCAGTGTTTCTCTCTCTCTCTCAGACCAGTGTTTCTGTCTCTCCTCCCCAGTGTTTCTCGACCTCTCTCCCGGCTGAGTTTCACTCTCTCTCTCTCCACACAATGTTTCTCGCTCTCTCTCTCTCTCCCCAGTTTTTCTCTCTCCCCCAGTGTTTCTCTCTCTCTCCCCGCAGTGTTTCTCTCTCTCCTGCGCAGTGTTTCTCTCACTCTCCCCCCAGTGTTTCTCTCTCTCCCCCCAGTGTTTCTCTCTCTCCTCCCCAGTGTTTCTCTCTATCTCTCTCCCCACTGCGTTTCTCTCTCTCAGCTGTCTCTCTCCCCCCAGTGTTTCTCTATCATTCTCACCCAGTGTTTCTATCTCTCTCTCTCCCCCCAGTGTTTTTCTCTCTCTCTCTCTCCCCCAGTGTTTCTCTCTCTCCCCCCAGTGTTTTTTTCTCTCTCTCTCTCCCCCAGTGTTTCTCTCTCTCCCCCCAGTGTTTCTCTCTCTCTCCCCCCAGTGTTTGTCTCTCTCCACCAGTGTTTCTCTCTCTCTCCCCCCAGTGTTTCTCGCCCTCCTCCCCAGTGTTTCTCTATCATTCTCACCCAGTGTTTCTCTCTCTCTCTCTCCCCCCAGTGCTTTTCTCTCTCCCTCCCCCCAGTGGTTCTCTCTCTATCTCTCCCCCCAGTGTTTTTCTCTATCTCTCTCCCCCAGTGTTTCTCTCTCTCCCCTCAGTGTTTCTCTCTCTCTCCCACCAGTGTTTCTCGCCCTCCTCCCCAGTGTTTCTCTCTCTCCCCCAAGTGTTTCTCTCTCTCCCCCAGTGTTTCTCTCTCTCTCCCCCCAGTGTATGTCTCTCTCCACCAGTGTTTCTCTCTCTCTCCCCCCAGTGTTTCTCGCCCTCCTCCCCAGTGTTTCTCTATCATTCTCACCCAGTGTTTCTCTCTCTCTCTCTCCCCCCAGTGCTTTTCTCTCGCCCTCCCCCCAGTGTTTCTCTCTCTATCTCTCCCCCCAGTGTTTTTCTCTATCTCTCTCCCCCAGTGTTTCTCTCTCTCCCCTCAGTGTTTCTCTCTCTCTCCCGCCAGTGTTTCTCGCCCTCCTCCCCAGTGTTTCTCTCTCTCCCCCAAGTGTTTCTCGCTCTCCCCCAGTGTTTCTCTCTCTCTCTCAGACCAGTGTTTCTCTCTCTCCTCCCCAGTGTTTTTCTATCTCTCTCCCGGCTGAGTTTCACTCTCTCTCTCTCTCCACACAATGTTTCTCGCTCTCTCCCTCTCTCTCCCCAGTTTTTCTGTCTCCCCCAGTGTTTCTCTCTCTCTCCCCCCAGTGTTTCTCTCTCTCCTGCGCAGTGTTTTTCTCTCTCTCCTGCGCAGTGTTTCTCTCACTCTCCCCCCAGTGTTTCTCTCTCTCCACCAGTGTTTCTCTCTCTCTCTCTCTCTCCCCCAAGTGTTTCTCTCTCTCCTCCCCAGTGTTTCTATCTATCTCTCTCCCCCCAGTGTTTTTTTCTCTCTCTCTCCCCCCAGTGTTTTTCTCTCTCTCTCTCTCCCCCAGTGTTTCTCTCTCTCTCCCCAGTGTTTCTCTCTCTCTCCCACCAGTGTTTGTCTCTCTCCACCAGTGTTTCTCTCTCTCTCCCGCCAGTGTTTCTCGCCCTCCTCCCGAGTGTTTCTCTATCATTCTCACCCAGTGTTTCGCTCTCTCTCTCCCCCCAGTGCTTTTCTCTCTCTTCCCCCAGTGTTTCTCTCTCTCTCTCTCCCCCCAGTGTTTTTCTCTATCTCTCTCCCCCAGTGTTTCTCTCTCTCCCCTCAGTGTTTCTCTCTCTCTCCCCCCAGTGTTTGTCTCTCTCCACCAGTGTTTCTCTCCCTCTCCCCACAATGTTTCTCGCCCTCCTCCCCAGTGTTTCTCTCCCTCCCCCAAGTGTTGTTCGCTCTCCCCCGTGTTTCTCTCTCTCTCTCAGACCAGTGTTTCTCTCTCTCCTCCCCAATGTTTCTCTATCTCTCTCCCGACTGAGTTTCTCTCTCTCTCTCTCTCTCCACACCAATGTTTCTCGCTCTATCTCTCTCTCTCCACCAGTTTTTCTCTCTCTCTCCCCCCAGTGTTTGTCTCTCTCTCCCCCCAGCGTTTTTCTCTCTCTCTCTCCCCCCAGTGTTTCTCTCTCTCCCCCCAGTATTTCTCTCTCTCTCCCCGCAGTGTTTCTCTCTCTCCTCCCCAGTGTTTCTCTCTCTCTCTCTCCCCCCAGTGTTTCTCTCTCCCACCCCCCATTGTTTCTCTCTCTCTCTCTCCCCCAGTGTTTCTCTCTCTCCCCCCAGTGTTTCTCTCTCTCTCCCCCCAGTGTTTGTCTCTCTCCACAAGTGTTTCTCTATCTCTCACCCCAGTATTTCTCGCCCTCCTCCCCAGTGTTCCTCTCTCTCCCCCAAGTGTTTCTCGCACTCCCCCAGTGTTTCTCTCTCTCTCTCTCAGACCAGTGTTTCTCTCTCTCCTCCCCAGTGTTTCTCTCTCTCTCTCCCGACTGAGTTTCTCTCTCTCTCTCTCCACACAATGTTTCTCGCTCCATCTCTCTCTCTCCCCAGTTTTTCTCTCCTCTCTCCCCCAGTGTTTCTCTCTCTCACCCCCAGTGTTTCTCTCTCTCTCCACCAATGTTTCTCTCTCTCTCCCCCCTGTGTTTCTCTCTCTCTCCCCCCAGTGTTTTTCTCTCTCTCTCTCCCCCCAGTGTTTCTCTCTCTCCCCCCAGTATTTCTCTCTCTCTCCCCCCAGTGTTTCTCTCTCTCCTCCGCAGTGTTTCTCTGTCTCTCCCCCCAGTATTTCTCTCTCTCCTCCCCAGTGTTTCTCTCTCTCCCCCAAGTGTTTCTCGCTCTCCCCCAATGTTTCTCTCTCTCTCTCAGACCAGTGTTTCTCTCTCTCCTCCCCATTGTTTCTCTCTCTCTCTCCCGGCTGAGTATCACTCTCTCTCTCTCCACACATTGTTTCTCGCTCTCTCTCTCTCTCCCCAGTTTTTCTCTCTCTCTCCCCCAGTGTTTCTCTCTCTCTCCCCCCAGTGCTTCTCTCTCTCCTGCGCAGTGTTTCTCTCACTCTCCCCCCAGTGTTTCTCTCTCTCCCCCAGTGTTTTTCTCTCTCTCTCTACCCCCAGTGTTTTTTTCTCTCTCTCCCCCCAGTATTTCTCTCTCTCTCTCCCCCCAGTGTTTTTCTCTCTCTCTCCCCCAGTGTTTCTCTCTCTCCCCCCAGTGTTCCTTTCTCTCTCCCCCCAGTGTTTGTCTCTCTCCAGCAGTGATACTCTCTCTCTCCCCCCAGTGTTTCTCGCCCTCCTCCCCAGTGTTTCTCTCTCTCCTCCCCAGTGTTTCTCTCTCTCTCTCTCCCCACTGAGTTTCTCTCTCTCAGCTCTCGCTCTCCCCCCAGTGTTTCTCTATCACACTCCCCCATTGTTTCTCTCTCTCTCCCCCCAGTGTTTTTCTCTCTCTCTCCCCCAAGTGTTTCTCTCTCTCCTTCTCCCACCGGTGTTTTTCTCTCTCTCTCTCCCCCAGTGTTTCTCTCTCAACCCCCCAGTGTTTCTCTCTCTCTCCCCCAGTGTTTGTCTCTCTCCACCAGTGTTTCTCTCTCTCTCACCCCAGTGATTCTCGCCCTCCTCCCCAGTGTTTCTCTCTCTCCCCCAAGTGTTTCTCGCTCTCCCCCAGTGTTTCTCTTTCTATCTCAGACCAGTGTTTCTGTCTCTCCTCCCCAGTGTTTCTCCCTATCTCTCCTGGCTGAGTTTCTCTCTCTCTCCCTCCACACAATGTTTCTCGCTTTCTCTCTCTCTCTCCCCAGTTTTTCTCTCTCTCTCCCCCAGTGTTTCTCTCTCTCACCCTGCAGTGTTTCTCTCTCTCCTGCGCAGTGTTTCTCTTACTCTCCCCCAGTGTTTCTCTCTCTCCCCCAGTGTTTCTCTCTCTCTCCCCCCAGTGTTTCTCTCTCTCCTCCCCAGTGTTTTTCTCTCTCTCTCTCTCCCCACTGCGTTTATCTCTCTCAGCACTCTCTCTCCCCCCAGTGTTTCTCTATCACACTCACCCAGTTTTTCTCTCTCTCTCTCTCTCCCCAGTGTTTTTCTCTCTCTCCCCCAGTGTTTCTCGCTCTCTCTCCCCCAGTGTTTCTCTCTCTCCTCCCCAGTGTTTCTCTCTCTCTCTCTCCCCACTGAGTTTCTCTCTCTCAGCTCTCTCTCTCTCCTGCGCAGTGTTTCTCTCACTCTCCCCCCAGTGTTTCTCTCTCTCCCCCAGTGTTTCTCTTTCTCTCTCTCCCCCCAGTGTTTCTCTCTCTCCTCCCCAGTGTTTCTCTCCATCTCTCTCCGCACTGCGTTTCTCGCTCTCAGCTGTCTCTCTCCCCCCAGTGTTTCTCTATCATTCTCACCCAGTGTTTCTCTCTCTCTCTCTCCCCCCAGTGTTTTTCTCTCTCTCTCTCCTCCAGTGTTTCTCTCTCTCCCCCAGTGTTTCTCTCTCTCTCTCTCCCCCCAGTGTTTCTCTCTCTCTCTCCCCACTGAGTTTCTCCCTCTCAGCTCTCTCTCTCCCCCAAGTGTTTCTCTATCACTCTCCCCCAGTGTTTCTCTCTCTCTCTCTCCCCCCAGTGTTTTTCTCTCTCTCTCCCCCCAGTGTTTGTCTCTCTCTCCCACCAGTTTTTCTCTCTCTCTCCCCCCAGTGTTTTTCTCTCTCTCTCCCCCCAGTGTTTCTCTCTCTCTCTCTCCCACCGGTGTTTCTCTCTCTCTCTCTCCCTCAGTGTTTCTCTCTCAACCCCCCAATGTTTCTCTCTCCCTCCCCCAGTGTTTGTCTCTCTCCACCAGTGTTTCTCTCTCTCTCACCCCAGTGTTTCTCGCCCTCCTCCCCAGTGTTTCTCTCTCTCCCCAAGTGTTTCTCGCTCTCCCCCAGTGTTTCTCTTTCTCTCCCAGACCAGTGATTCTGTCTCTCCTCCCCAGTGTTTCTCCCTCTCTCTCCTGGCTGAGTTTCTCTCTCTCTCTCTCTCCACACAATGTTTCTCGCTTTCTCTCTCTCTCTCCCCAGTTTTTCTCTCTCTGTCCCCCAGTGTTTCTCTCTCTCACCCCCCAGTTTTTCTCTCTCTCCTGCGCAGTGTTTCTCTTACTCTCCCGCAGCGTTTCTCTCTCTCCCGCAGTGTTTCTCTCTCTCTCTCTCCCCCCAGTGTTTCTCTCTCTCCTCCCAATGTTTTTCTCTCTCTCTCTCTCCCCACTGCGTTTCTCTCTCTCAGCTCTCTCTCTCCCCCCAGTTTTTCTCTATCACTCTCACCCATTTTTTTTCTCTCTCTCTCTCTCTCCCCAGTGTTTTTCTCTCTCTCCCCCAGTGTTTCTCGCTGTCTCTCTCCCCCAGTGTTTCTCTCTCTCCTCCCCAGTGTTTCTCTCTCTCTCCCCACTGAGTTTCTCTCTCTCAGCTCTCTCTCTCTCCCCACAGTGTTTCTCTATCACTCCCCCCAGTGTTTCTCTCTCTCTCTCCCCCCAGTGTTTTTCTCTCTCTCTCCCCCCAGTGTTTCTCTCTCTCTCTCTCCCACCAGTGTTGTTCTCTCTCTCTCTCCCCCAGTGTTTCTCTCTCTCCCCCCAGTGTTTCTCTCTCTCTCCCCCAGTGTTTGTCTCTCTCCACCAGTGTTTCTCTCTCTCTCACCCCAGTGTTTCTCGCCCTCCTCCCCCGTGTTTCTCTCTCTCACACAAGTGTTTCTCGCTCTCCCCCAGTGTTTCTCTCTCTCTCAGACCAATGTTTCTCTCTCTCCTCCCCAGTGTTTCTCTCCCTCTCTCCCGGCTGAGTTTCACTCTCTCTCTCTCCACACAATGTTTCTCGCTCTCTCTCTCTCTATCCAGTTTTTCTCTCTCTCTCCCCCAGTGTTTCTCTCTCTCCCCCCCCCCCCCAGTGTTTCTCTCTCTCCTGCGCAGTGTTTCTCTCACTCTCCCCCCAGTGTTTCTCTCTCTCCCCCAGTGTTTCTCTTTCTCTCTCTCTCCCCCCAGTGTTTCTCTCTCTCCTCCCCAGTGTTTCTCTCTATCTCTCTCCGCACTGCGTTTCTCTCTCTCAGCTGTCTCTCTCCCCCCAGTGTTTCTCTATCATTCTCACCCAGTGTTTCTCTCTCTCTCTCTCCCCCCAGTGTTTTTCTCTCTCTCTCCCACCAGTTTTTCTCTCTCTCTCCCCCCAGTGTTTTTCTCTCTCTCTCCCCCCAGTGTTTCTCTCTCTCTCTCCCACCGGTGTTTTTCTCTCTCTCTCTCCCTCAGTGTTTCTCTCTCAACCCCCCAGTGTTTCTCTCTCTCTCCCCCAGTGTTTGTCTCTCTCCACCAGTGTTTCTCTCTCTCTCACCCCAGTGTTTCTCGCCCTCCTCCCCAGTGTTTCTCTCTCTCCCCCAAGTGTTTCTCGCTCTCCCGCAGTGTTTCTCTTTCTCTCCCAGTCCAGTGTTTCTGTCTCTCCTCCCCAGTGTTTCTCCCTCTCTCTCCTGGCTGAGTTTCTCTCTCTCTCTCTCCACACAATGTTTCTCGCTTTCTCTCTCTCTCTCCCCAGTTTTTCTCTCTCTCTCCCACAGTGTTTCTCTCTCTCACCCCCCAGTTTTTCTCTCTCTCCTGCGCAGTGTTTCTCTTAGTCTCCCCCAGTGTTTCTCTCTCTCCCCCAGTGTTTCTCTCTCTCTCTCCCCCAAGTGTTTCTCTCTCTCCTCCCCAGTGTTTTTCTCTCTCTCTCTCTCCCCACTGCGTTTCTCTCTCTCAGCTCTCTCTCTCCCCCCAGTTTGTCTCTATCACTCTCACCCAGTTTTTCTCTCCCTCTCTCTCTCTCCCCAGTGTTTTTCTCTCTCTCCCCCAGTGTTTCTCCCTCTCTCTCTCCCCCAGTGTTTCTCTCTCTCCTCCCCAGTGTTTCTCTCTCTCTCCGCACTGCGTTTCTCTCTCTCAGCTGTCTCTCTCCCCCCAGTGTTTCTCTATCATTCTCACCCAGTGTTTCTCTCTCTCTCTCTCCCCCCAGTGTTTTTCTCTCTCTCTCTCCCCCAGTGTTTCTCTCTCTCTCCCCCCAGTGTTTCTCTCTCTCCCCCAGTGTTTCTCACTCTCTCTCCCACCAGTGTTTCTCTCTCTCTCTCTCCCCACTGAGTTTCTCTCTCTCAGCTCTCTCTCTCCCCCCAGTGTTTCTCTATCACTCTCCCCCAGTGTTTCTCTCTCTCTCTCTCCCCCCAGTGTTTTTCTCTCTCTCTCCCCCCAGTGTTTCTCTCTCTCTCTCTCCCACCAGTGTTTTTTTCTCTCTCTCTCCCCCAGTGTTTCTCTCTCTCCCCCCAGTGTTTCTCTCTCTCTCCCCCCAGTGTTTGTCTCTCTCCACCAGTGTTTCTCTCTCTCTCACCCCGGTGTTTCTCGCCCTCCTCCCCCGTGTTTCTCTCTCTCACACAAGTGTTTCTCGCTCTCCCCCAGTGTTTCTCTCTCTCTCAGACCAATGTTTCTCTCTCTCCTCCCCAGTGTTTCTCTCTCTCTCTCCCGGCTGAGTTTCACTCTCTCTCTCTCCACACAATGTTTCTCGCTCTCTCTCTCTCTCCCCAGTTTTTCTCTCTCTCTCCCCCAGTGTTTCTCTCTCTCTCCCACCCCCAGTGTTTCTCTCTCTCCTGCGCAGTGTTTCTCTCACTCTCCCCCCAGTGTTTCTCTCTCTCCCCCAGTGTTTCTCTTTCTCTCTCTCTCCCCCAGTGTTTCTCTCTCTCCCCCCCAGTGTTTCTCTCTCTCCTGCACAGTGTTTCTCTCACTCTCCCCCCAGTGTTTCTCTCTCTCCCCCAGTGTTTCTCTTTCTCTCTCTCTCCCCCCAGTGTTTCTCTCTCCCCTCCCCAGTGTTTCTCTCTATCTCTCTCCGCACTGCGTTTCTCTCTCTCAGCTGTCTCTCTCCCCCAGTGTTTCTCTCTCTCTCCCCCCAGTGTTTCTCTATCACTCTCCCCCAGTGTTTCTCTCTCTCTCTCCCCCCGGTGTTTTTCTCTCTCTCTCCCCCCAGTGTTTCTCTCTCTCTCTCTCCCACCAGTGTTGTTCTCTCTCTCTCTCCCCCAGTGTTTCTCTCTCTCCCCCCAGTGTTTCTCTCTATCTCCCCCCAGTGTTTGTCTCTCTCCACCAGTGTTTCTCTCTCTCTCACCCCAGTGTTTCTCGCCCTCCTCCCCCGTGTTTCTCTCTCTCACACAAGTGTTTCTCGCTCTCCCCCAGTGTTTCTCTCTCTCTCAGACCAATGTTTCTCTCTCTCCACCCCAGTGTTTCTCTCTCTCTCTCCCGGCTGAGTTTCACTCTCTCTCTCTCCACACAATGTTTCTCGCTCTCTCTCTCTCTCTCCCCAGTTTTTCTCTCTCTCTCCCCCAGTGTTTCTCTCTCTCTCCCCCCCCAGTGTTTCGCTCTCTCCTGCGCAGTGTTTCTCTCACTCTCCCCCCAGTGTTTCTCTCTCTCCCCCAGTGTTTCTCTTTCTCTCTCTCTCCCCCCAGTGTTTCTCTCTCTCCTCCCCAGTGTTTCTCTCTATCTCTCTCCGCACTGCGTTTCTCTCTCTCAGCTGTCTCTCTCCCCCCAGTGTTTCTCTATCATTCTCACCCAGTGTTTCTCTCTCTCTCTCTCCCCCCAGTGTTTTTTTCTCTCTCTCTCCCCCAGTGTTTCTCTCTCTCTCCCCCCAGTGTTTCTCTCTCTCCCCCAGTGTTTCTCTCTCTCTCTCCCCCCCCAGTGTTTCTCTCTCTCCTGCGCAGTGTTTCTCTCACTCTCCCCCCAGTGTTTCTCTCTCTCCCCCAGTGTTTCTCTTTCTCTCTCTCTCTCCCCAGTGTTTCTCTCTCTCCTGCGCAGTGTTTCTCTCACTCTCCCCCCAGTGTTTCTCTCTCTCCCCCAGTGTTTCTCTTTCTCTCTCTCTCTCCCCAGTGTTTCTCTTTCTCCCCCAGTGTTTCTCTTTCTCTCTCTCTCCTCCCCAATGTTTCTCTCTATCTCTCTCCGCACTGCGTTTCTCTCTCTCAGCTGTCTCTCTCCCCCCAGTGTTTCTCTATCATTCTCACCCAGTGTTTCTCTCTCTCTCTCTCCCCCCAGTGTTTTTTTCTCTCTCTCTCCCCCAGTGTTTCTCTCTCTCTCCCCCCAGTGGTTCTCTCTCTCCCCCAGTGTTTCTCTCTCTCTCTCTCCCCCCAGTGTTTTTCTCTCTCTCTCCCCCCAGTGTTTTTCTCTCTCTCTCTCCCCCAGTGTTTCTCTCTCTCCCCCCAGTGTTTCTCTCTCTCTCCCCCCAGTGTTTGTCTCTCTCCACCAGTGTTTCTCTCTCTTACACCCCAGTGTTTCTAGCCCTCCTCCCCCGTGTTTCTCTCTCTCACACAAGTGTTTCTCGCTCTCCCCCAGTGTTTCTCTCTCTCTCAGACCAATGTTTCTCTCTCTCCTCCCCAGTGTTTTACTCTCTCTCTCCCGGCTGAGTTTCACTCTCTCTCTCTCCACACAATGTTTCTCGATCTCTCTCTCTCTCCCCAGTTTTTCTCTCTCTCTCCCCCAGTGTTTCTCTCTCTCTCCCCCCCCAGTGTTTCTCGCTCTCCTGCGCAGTGTTTCTCTCACTCTCCCCCCAGTGTTTCTCTCTCTCCCCCAGTGTTTCTCTTTCTCTCTCTCTCCCCCCAGTGTTTCTCTCTCCCCTCCCCAGTGTTTCTTTCTATCTCTCTCCGCAATGCGTTTCTCTCTCTCAGCTGTCTCTCTCCCCCCAGTGTTTCTCTATCATTCTCACCCAGTGTTTCTCTCTCTCTCTCTCCCCCCTGTGTTTTTCTCTCTCTCTCCCACCAGTTTTTCTCTCTCTCTGCCCCCAGTGTTTTTCTCTCTCTCTCCCCCCAGTGTTTCTCTCTCTCTCTCTCCCACCGGTGTTTTTCTCTCTCTCTCTCCCTCAGTGTTTCTCGCTCAACCCCCCAGTGTTTCTCTCTCTCTCCCCCAGTGTTTGTCTCTCTCCACCAGTGTTTCTCTCTCTCTCACCCCAGTGATTCTCGCCCTCCTCCCCAGTGTTTCTCTCTCTCCCCCAAGTGTTTCTCGCTCTCCCCCAGTGTTTCTCTTTCTCTCCCAGACCAGTGTTTCTGTCTCTCCTCCCCAGTGTTTCTCCCTCTCTCTCCTGGCTGAGTTTCTCTCTCTCTCTCTCCACACAATGTTTCTCGCTTTCTCTCTCTCACCCCCCAGTTTTTCTCTCTCTCCTGCGCAGTGTTTCTCTTACTCTCCACCAGTGTTTCTCTCTCTCCCCCAGTGTTTCTCTCTCTCTCTCCCCCCAGTGTTTCTCTCTCTCCTCCCCAGTGTTTTTCTCTCTCTCTCTCTCCCCACTGCGTTTCTCTCTCTCAGCTCTCTCTCTCCCCCCAGTTTTTCTCTATCACTCTCAACCAGTTTTTCTCTCTCTCTCTCTCTCTCCCCAGTGTTTTTCTCTCTCCCCCCCAGTGTTTCTCGCTCTCTCTCTCCCCCAGTGTTTCTCTCTCTCAGCTCTCTCTCTCTCCCCACAGTGTTTCTCTATCACTCTCGCCCAGTGTTTCTCTCTCTCTCTCCCCCCAGTGTTTCTCTCTCTCTCTCCCCCCAGTGTTTCTCTCTCTCTCTCTCCCCCCAGTGTTTCTCTCTCTCTCTCTCCCCACTGAGTTTCTCTCTCTCAGCTCTCTCTCTCCCCCCAGTGTTTCTCTATCACTCTCCCCCAGTGTTTCTCTCTCTCTCTCTCCCCCCAGTGTTTTTCTCTCTCTCTCCCCCCAGTGTTTCTCTCTCTCTCTCCCACCAGTGTTTTTCTCTCTCTCTCTCCCCCAGTGTTTCTCTCTCTCCCCCCAGTGTTTCTCTCTCTCTCCCCCCAGTGTTTGTCTCTCTCCACCAGTGTTTCTCTCTCTCTCACCCCAGTGTTTCTCGCCCTCCTCCCCCGTGTTTCTCTCTCTCACACAAGTGTTTCTCGCTCTCCCCCAGTGTTTCTCTCTCTCTCAGACCAATGTTTCTCTCTCTCCTCCCCAGTGTTTCTCTCTCTCTCTCCCGGCTGAGTTTCACTCTCTCTCTCTCCACACAATGTTTCTCGCTCTCTCTCTCTCTCCCCAGTTTTTCTCTCTCTCTCCCCCAGTGTTTCTCTCTCTCTCCCACCCCCAGTGTTTCTCTCTCTCCTGCGCAGTGTTTCTCTCACTCTCCCTCCAGTGTTTCTCTCTCTCCCCCAGTGTTTCTCTTTCTCTCTCTCTCCCCCCAGTGTTTCTCTCTCTCCTCCCCAGTGTTTCTCTCTATCTCTCTCCGCACTGCGTTTCACTCTCTCAGCTGTCTCTCTCCCCCCAGTGTTTCTCTATCATTCTCACCCAGTGTTTCTCTCTCTCTCTCTCCCCCCAGTGTTTTTCTCTCTCTCTCTCCCAGTGTTTCTCTCTCTCTCCCCCCAGTGTTTCTCTCTCCCCCCCAGTGTTTCTCTCTCTCTCTCTCCCCCCAGTGTTTCTCTCTCTCTCTCCCCACTGAGTTTCTCTCTCTCAGCTCTCTCTCTCTCCCCACAGTGTTTCTCTATCACTCTCGCCCAGTGTTTCTCTCTCTCTCTCCCCCCAGTGTTTTTCTCTCTCTCTCCCCCCAGTGTTTCTCTCTCTCTCTCTCCCACCAGTGTGGTTCTCTCTCTCTCTCCCCCAGTGTTTCTCTCTCTCCCCCCAGTGTTTCTATCTATCTCCCCCCAGTGTTTGTCTCTCTCCACCAGTGTTTCTCTCTCTCTCACCCCAGTGTTTCTCGCCCTCCTCCCCCGTGTTTCTCTCTCTCACACAAGTGTTTCTCGCTCTCCCCCAGTGTTTCTCTCTCTCTCAGACCAATGTTTCTCTCTCTCCTCCCCAGTGTTTCTCTCTCTCTCTCCCGGCTGAGTTTCACTCTCTCACTCTCCACACAATGTTTCTCGCTCTCTCTCTCTCTCCCCAGTTTTTCTCTCTCTCTCCCCCAGTGTTTCTCTCTCTCTCCCCCCCCAGTGTTTCTCTCTCTCCTGCGCAGTGTGTCTCTCACTCTCCCCCCAGTGTTTCTCTCTCTCCCCCAGTGTTTCTCTTTCTCTCTCTCTCCGCACTGCGTTTCTCTCTCTCAGCTGTCTCTCTCCCCCCAGTGTTTCTCTATCATTCTCACCCAGTGTTTTTCTCTCTCTCTCCCCCCCAGTGTTTCTCTCTCTCTCCCCCCAGTGTTTCTCTCTCTCCCCCAGTGTTTCTCTCTCTCTCAGACCAATGTTTCTCTCTCTCCTCCCCAGTGTTTCTCTCTCTCTCTCCCGGCTGAGTTTCACTCTCTCACTCTCCACACAATGTTTCTCGCTCTCTCTCTCTCTCCCCAGTTTTTCTCTCTCTCTCCCCCAGTGTTTCTCTCTCTCTCCCCCCCCAGTGTTTCTCTCTCTCCTGCGCAGTGTGTCTCTCACTCTCCCCCCAGTGTTTCTCTCTCTCCCCCAGTGTTTCTCTCTCTCTCTCTCTCCCCACTGTGTTTCTCTCTCTCAGCTCTCTCTCTCCCCACAGTGTTTCTCTATCACTCTCCCCCAGTGTCTCTCTCTCTCTCTCCCGGCTGAGTTTCACTCTCTCACTCTCCACACAATGTTTCTCGCTCTCTCTCTCTCTCCCCAGTTCTTCTCTCTCTCTCCCCCAGTGTTTCTCTCTCTCTCCCCCCCAGTGTTTCTCTCTCTCCTGCGCAGTGTCTCTCACTCTCCCCCCAGTGTTTCTCTCTCTCCCCCAGTGTTTCTCTTTCTCTCTCTCTCCGCACTGCGTTTCTCTCTCTCAGCTGTCTCTCCCCCCCCCCAGTGTTTCTCTATCATTCTCACCCAGTGTTTCTTTCTCTCTCTCTCCCCCCAGTGTTTTTCTCTCTCTCTCTCCCAGTGTTTCTCTCTCTCTCCCCCCAGTGTTTCTCTCTCTCCCCCAGTGTTTCTCTCTCTCTCTCTCCCCCCAGTGTTTTTCTCTCTCTCTCCCCCCAGTGTTTCTCTCTCTCTCCCACCAGTTTTTTTCTCTCTCTCTCTCCCCCAGTGTTTCTCTCTCTCCCCCCAGTGTTTCTCTCTCTCTCCCCCCAGTGTTTGTCTCTCTCCACCAGTGTTTCTCTCTCTCTCACCCCAGTGTTTCTCGCCCTCCTCCCCCGTGTTTCTCTCTCTCACACAAGTGTTTCTCGCTCTCCCCCAGTGTTTCTCTCTCTCTCAGACCAATGTTTCTCTCTCTCCTCCCCAGTGTTTCTCTCTCTCTCTCCCGGCTGAGTTTCACTCTCTCTCTCTCCACACAATGTTTCTCGCTCTCTCTCTCTCTCCCCAGTTTTTCTCTCTCTCTCCCCCAGTGTTTCTCTCTCTCTCCCACCCCCAGTGTTTCTCTCTCTCCTGCGCAGTGTTTCTCTCACTCTCCCCCCAGTGTTTCTCTCTCTCCCCCAGTGTTTCTCTCTCTCTCAGACCAATGTTTCTCTCTCTCCTCCCCAGTGTTTCTCTCTCTCTCTCTCGGCTGAGTTTCACTCTCTCACTCTCCACACAATGTTTCTCGCTCTCTCTCTCTCTCCCCAGTTTTTCTCTCTCTCTCCCCCAGTGTTTCTCTCTCTCTCCCCCCCCCCCCAGTGTTTCTCTCTCTCCTGCGCAGTGTGTCTCTCACTCTCCCCCCAGTGTTTCTCTCTCTCCCCCAGTGTTTCTCTTTCTCTCTCTCTCCCCCCAGTGTTTCTCTCTCTCCTCCCCAGTGTTTCTCTCTATCTCTCTCCGCACTGCGTTTCTCTCTCTCAGCTGTCTCTCTCCCCCCAGTGTTTCTCTATCATTCTCACCCAGTGTTTCTCTCTCTCTCTCTCCCCCCAGTGTTTTTCTCTCTCTCTCCCCCCCAGTGTTTCTCTCACTCTCCCCCCAGTATTTCTCTCTCTCCCCCAGTGTTTCTCTTTCTCTCTCTCTCCCCCCAGTGTTTCTCTCTCTCCTCCCCAGTGTTTCTCTCTATCTCTCTCCGCACTGCGTTTCTCTCTCTCAGCTGTCTCTCTCCCCCCATTGTTTCTCTATCATTCTCACCCAGTGTTTCTCTCTCTCTCTCTCCCCCCAGTGTTTTTTTCTCTCTCTCTCCCAGTGTTTCTCTCTCTCTCCCCCCAGTGTTTCTCTCTCTCCCCCAGTGTTTCTCTCTCTCTCTCTCCCCCCAGTGTTTCTCTCTCTCTCTCCCCACTGAGTTTCTCTCTCTCAGCTCTCTCTCTCTCCCCACAGTGTTTCTCTATCACTCTCGCCCAGTGTTTCTCTCTCTCTCTCCCCCCAGTGTTTTTCTCTCTCTCTCCCCCCAGTGTTTCTCTCTCTCTCTCTCCCACCAGTGTGGTTCTCTCTCTCTCTCCCCCAGTGTTTCTCTCTCTCCCCCCAGTGTTTCTATCTATCTCCCCCCAGTGTTTGTCTCTCTCCACCAGTGTTTCTCTCTCTCTCACCCCAGTGTTTCTCGCCCTCCTCCCCCGTGTTTCTCTCTCTCACACAAGTGTTTCTCGCTCTCCCCCAGTGTTTCTCTCTCTCTCAGACCAATGTTTCTCTCTCTCCTCCCCAGTGTTTCTCTCTCTCTCTCCCGGCTGAATTTCACTCTCTCACTCTCCACACAATGTTTCTCGCTCTCTCTCTCTCTCCCCAGTTGTACTCTCTCTCTCCCCCAGTGTTTCTCTCTCTCTCCCCCCCCCAGTGTTTCTCTCTCTCCTGCGCAGTGTGTCTCTCACTCTCCCCCCAGTGTTTCTCTCTCTCCCCCATTGTTTCTCTTTCTCTCTCTCTCCGCACTGCGTTTCTCTCTCTCAGCTGTCTCTCTCCCCCCAGTGTTTCTCTATCATTCTCACCCAGTGTTTTTTTCTCTCTCTCCCCCCCAGTGTTTCTCTCTCTCTCCCCCCAGTGTTTCTCTCTCTCCCCCAGTGTTTCTCTCTCTCTCCCCCCAGTGTCTCTCTCTCTCTCTCTCCCCACTGAGTTTCTCTCTCTCAGCTCTCTCGCTCCCCCCAGTGTTTCTCTATCACTCTCCCCCAGTGTCTCTCTCTCTCTCTCTCCCCCCAGTGTTTTTCTCTCTCTCTCCCCCCAGTGTTTCTCTCTCTCTCTCCCACCAGTGTTTTTCTCTCTCTCTCTCCCCCAGTGTTTCTCTCTCTCCCCCCAGTGTTTCTCTCTCTCTCCCCCCAGTGTTTGTCTCTCTCCACCAGTGTTTCTCTCTCTCTCACCCCAGTGTTTCTCGCCCTCCTCCCCCGTGTTTCTCTCTCTCACACAAGTGTTTCTCGCTCTCCCCCAGTGTTTCTCTCTCTCTCAGACGAATGTTTCTCTCTCTCCTGCCCAGTGTTTCTCTCTCTCTCTCCCGGCTGAGTTTCACTCTCTCTCTCTCCACACAATGCTTCTCGCTCTCTCTCTCTCTCCCCAGTTTTTCTCTCTCTCTCCCCCAGTGTTTCTCTCTCTCTCCCACCCCCAGTGTTTCTCTCTCTCCTGCGCAGTGTTTCTCTCACTCTCCCCCCAGTGTTTCTCTCTCTCCCCCAGTGTTTCTCTCTCTCTCAGACCAATGTTTCTCTCTCTCCTCCCCAGTGTTTCTCTCTCTCTCTCCCGGCTGAGTTTCACTCTCTCACTCTCCACACAATGTTTCTCGCTCTCTCTCTCTCTCCCCAGTTTTTCTCTCTCTCTCCCCCAGTGTTTCTCTCTCTCTCCCCCCCCAGTGTTTCTCTCTCTCCTGCGCAGTGTGTCTCTCACTCTCCCCCCAGTGTTTCTCTCTCTCCCCCAGTGTTTCTCTTTCTCTCTCTCTCCCCCCAGTGTTTCTCTCTCTCCTCCCCAGTGTTTCTCTCTATCTCTCTCCGCACTGCGTTTCTCTCCCTCAGCTGTCTCTCTCCCCCCAGTGTTTCTCTATCATTCTCACCCAGTGTTTCTCTCTCTCTCTCTCCCCCCAGTGTTTTTCTCTCTCTCTCCCCCCCAGTGTTTCTCTCTCTCTCCCCCCAGTGTTTCTCTCTCTCCCCCAGTGTTTCTCTCTCTCTCTCTCCCCCCAGTGTTTCTCTCTCTCTCTCTCCCCACTGAGTTTCTCTCTCTCAGCTCTCTCTCTCCCCCCAGTGTTTCTCTATCACTCTCCCCCAGTGTCTCTCTCTCTCTCTCTCCCCCCAGTGTTTCTCTCTCTCCCCCAGTGTTTCTCTTTCTCTCTCTCTCCCCCCAGTGTTTCTCTCTCTCCTCCCCAGTGTTTCTCTCTATCTCTCTCCGCACTGCGTTTCTCTCTCTCAGCTGTCTCTCTCCCCCCAGTGTTTCTCTATCATTCTCACCCAGTGTTTCTCTCTCTCTCTCTCCCCCCAGTGTTTTTCTCTCTCTCTCTCCCCCAGTGTTTCTCTCTCTCTCCCCCCAGTGTTTCTCTCTCTCCCCCCAGTGTTTCTCTCTCTCTCTCCCCACTGAGTTTCTCTCTCTCAGCTCTCTCTCTCCCCCAGTGTTTCTCTATCACTCTCCCCCAGTGTTTCTCTCTCTCTCTCTCCCCCCAGTGTTTTTCTCTCTCTCTCCCCCCAGTGTTTCTCTCTCTCTCTCTCCCACCAGTGTTTTTTTCTCTCTCTCTCCCCCAGTGTTTCTCTCTCTCCCCCCAGTGTTTCTCTCTCTCTCCCCCCAGTGTTTGTCTCTCTCCACCAGTGTTTCTCTCACTCTCACCCCATGTTTCTCGCCCTCCTCCCCAGTGTTTCTCTCTCTCCCCCAAGTGTTTCTCGCTCTCCCCCAGTGTTTCTCTTTCTCTCTCAGACCAGTGTTTCTCTCTCTCCTCCCCAGTGTTTCTCCCTCTCTCTCCTGGCTGAGTTTCTCTCTCTCTCTCTCCACACAATGTTTCTCGCTTTCTCTCTCTCTCTCCCCAGTTTTTCTCTCTCTCTCCCCCAGTGTTTCTCTCTCTCTCCCCCCCCCAGTGTTTCTCTCTCTCCTGCGCAGTGTTTCTCTCACTCTCCCCCAGTGTTTCTCTCTCTCCCCCAGTGTTTCTCTCTCTCTCTCCCCCCAGTGTTTCTCTCTCTCCTCCCCAGTGTTTTTCTCTCTCTCTCTCTCCCCACTGCGTTTCTCTCTCTCAGCTCTCCCTCTCCCCCCAGTGTTTCTCAATGACTCTCACCCAGTGTTTCTCTCTCTCTCCCCCCAGTGTTTTTCTCTCTCTCCCCCAGTGTTTCTCTCTCTCTCCCCCAGTGTTTCTCTCTCTCCTCCCCAGTGTTTCTCTCTCTCTCTCTCCCCACTGAGTTTCTCTCTCTCACCTCTCTCTCTCCCCACAGTGTTTCTCTATCACTCTCCCCCAGTGTTTCTCTCTCTCTCTCTCCCCAGTGTTTTTCTCTCTCTCTCCCCCCACTGTTTCTCTCTCTCTCTCTCCCACCAGTGTTGTTCTCTCTCTCTCTCCCCCAGTGTTTCCTTCTCCCCCCAGTGTTTGTCTCTCTCCACCACTGTTTCTCTCTCTCTCACCCCAGTGTTTCTCTCTCTTCTCCCCAGTGTTTCTCTCTCTCTGTACCGGCTGAGTTTCACTCTCTCTCTCTCCACACAATGTTACTCGATCTCTCTCTCTCCACAGTTTTTCTCTCTCTCCCCCAGTGTTTCTCTCTCTCTCTCCCCCCAGTGTTTCTCTCTCTCCTGCGCAGTGTTTCTCTCACTCTCCCCCCAGTGTTTCTCTCTCTCCCCCAGTGTTTCTCTCTCTCTCCCCACATTGTTTCTCTCACTCCTCCCCAGTGTTTCTCTCTATCTCTCTCCGCACTGCGTTTCTCTCTCTCAGCTGTCTCTCTCCCCCTAGTGTTTCTCTATCATTCTCACCCAATGTTTCTCTCTCTCTCTCCCCCCAGTGTTTTTCTCTCTCTCTTTCCCCCAATGTTTCTCTCTCTCTCCCCCCAGTGTTTCTCTATCTCCCCCAGTGTTTCTCTCTCTCTCTCTCCCCCCAGTGTTTCTCTCTCTCTCTCTCCCCACTGAGTTTCTCTCTCTCAGCTCTCTCTCTCTCCCCAGTGTTTCTCTATCACTCTCCCCCAGTGTTTCTCTCTCACTCTCTCCTCCCAGTGTTTTTCACTCTCTCTCCCCGCAGTGTTTCTCTCTCTCTCTCTCCCACCAGTGTTTTTCTCTCTCTCTCTCCCCCAGTGTTTCTCTCTCTCCCCCCAGTTTTTCTCTCTCTCTCCCCCCAGTGTGTGTCTCTCTCCACCAGTGTTTCTCTCACTCTCACCCCAGTGTTTCTCGCCCTCATCCCCAGTGTTTCTCTCTCTCCCCCAAGTGTTTCTCGCTCTCCCCCAGTGTTTCTCTTTCTCTCTCTGACCAGTATTTCTCTCTATCCTCCCCAGTGTTTCTCCCTCTCTCTCCTGGCTGAGTTTCTCTCTCTCCACCCAATGTTTCTCGCTTTCTCTCTCTCTCTCCCCAGTTTTTCTCTCTCTCTCCCCCAGTGTTTCTCTCTCTCCCCCCAGTGTTTCTCTCTCTCCTGCGCAGTGTTTCTCTCACTCTCCCCCAGTGTTTCTCTCTCTCCCCCAGTGTTTCTCTTTCTCTCCCCCCAGTGTTTCTCTCTCTCCTCCCCAGTGTTTTGCTCTCTCTCTCTCCCCACTGCGTTTCTCTCTCTCAGCTCTCTCTCTCCCCCCAGTGTTTCTCTATCACTCTCACTCAGTGTTTCTCTCTCTCTCTCTCCCCCCAGTGTTTTTCTCTCTCTCCCCCAGTATTTCTCTCTCTCTCCCCCAGTGTTTCTCTCTCTCCTCCCCAGTGTTTCTCTCTCTCTCTCCCCACTGAGTTTCTCTCTCTCACCTCTCTCTCTCCCCACAGTGTTTCTCGATCACTCTCCCCCAGTGTTTCTCTCTCTCTCCCCAGTGTTGTTCTCTCTCTCTCAACCCCAGTGTTTCTCTCTCCCCCCAGTGTTTGTCTCTCTCCACCAGTGTTTCTCTCTGTCTCACCCCAGTGTTTCTCGCCCTCCTCCCCAGTGTTTCTCTCTCACCCCCAAGTGTTTCTCGCTCTCCCCCAGTGTTTCTCTCTCTCTCTCAGACCAATGTTTCTCTCTCTCCTCCCCAGTGTTTCTCTCTCTCACTCCCGGCTGAGTTTCACTCTCTCTCTCTTCACACAATGTTTCTCGCTCTCTCTCTCTCCCCAGTTTTTCTCTCTCTCTCCCCCAGTGTTTCTCTCTATCTCCCCCCAGTGTTTCTCTCTCTCCTGCGCAGTGTTTCTCTCACTCACCCCCCAGTGTTTCTCTCTCTCCCCCAGTGTTTCTCTCTCTCTCTCTCCCCCATCAGTGTTTCTCTCTCTCCTCCCCAGTGTTTCTCTCTATCTCTCTCCGCACTGAGTTTCTCTCTCTCAGCTGTCTCTCTCCCCCCAGTGTTTTTCTCTCTCTCTCTCCCCCAGTGTTTCTCTCTCTCTCCCCCCACTGTTTCTCTCTCTCCCCCAGTGTTTCTCTCTCTCTCTCTCCCCCCAGTGTTTCTCTCTCTCTCTCTCCCCCCATTGTTTCTCTATCACTCTCCACCAGTGTTTCTCTCTCTCTCTCTCCCCCCAGTTTTTTTCTCTCTCTCTCCCCCCAATGTTTCTCTCTCTCTCTCTCTCTCCCACCAGTGTTTTTCTCTCTCTCTCTCCCACAGTGTTTCTCTCTCTCCCCCCAGTGTTTCTCTCTCTCTCCCCCCAGTGTTTGTCTCTCTCCACCAGTGTTTCTCTCACTCTCACCCCAGTGTTTCTCGCCCTCCTCCCCACTGTTTCTCTCTCTCCCCCAAGTGTTTCTCGCTCTCCCCCAGTGTTTCTCTCTCTCTCTCAGACCAGTGTTTCTCTCTCTCCTCCCCAGTGTTTCTCTCTCTCTCTCCCGGCTGAGTTTCACTCTCTCTCTCTCCACACAATGTTTCTCGCTCTCTCACTCTCTCCCCAGTATTTCTCTCTCTCTCTCCCCCAGTGTTTCTCTATCTCTCCCCCCAGTGTTTCTCTCTCTCCTCCCCAGTGTTTCTCTCTATCTCTCTCCCCACTGCGTTTCTCTCTCTCAGCTGTCTCTCTCCCCCCAGTGTTTCTCTCTCTCTCTCCCCACTGAGTTTCTCTCTCTCAGCTCTCTCTCTCCCCACAGTGTTTCTCTATCACTCTCCCCCAGTGTCTCTCTCTCTCTCTCTCCCCCCAGTGTTTTTCTCTCTCTCTCCCCCCAGTGTTTCTCTCTCTCTCTCCCACCAGTGTTTTTCTCTCTCTCTCTCCCCCAGTGTTTCTCTCTCTCCCCCCAGTGTTTCTCTCTCTCTCCCCCCAGTGTTTGTCTCTCTCCACCAGTGTTTCTCTCTCTCTCACCCCAGTGTTTCTCGCCCTCCTCCCCCGTGTTTCTCTCTCTCACACAAGTGTTTCTCGCTCTCCCCCAGTGTTTCTCTCTCTCTCAGACCAATGTTTCTCTCTCTCCTCCCCAGTGTTTCTCTCTCTCTCTCCCGGCTGAGTTTCACTCTCTCTCTCTCCACACAATGTTTCTCGCTCTCTCTCTCTCTCCCCAGTTTTTCTCTCTCTCTCCCCCAGTGTTTCTCTCTCTCTCCCACCCCCAGTGTTTCTCTCTCTCCTGCGCAGTGTTTCTCTCACTCTCCCCCAGTGTTTCTCTCTCTCCCCCAGTGTTTCTCTCTCTCTCAGACCAATGTTTCTCTCTCTCCTCCCCAGTGTTTCTCTCTCTCTCTCCCGGCTGAGTTTCACTCTCTCACTCTCCACACAATGTTTCTCGCTCTCTCTCTCTCTCCCCAGTTTTTCTTTCTCTCTCCCCCAGTGTTTCTCTCTCTCTCCCCCCCCCAGTGTTTCTCTCTCTCCTGCGCAGTGTGTCTCTCACTCTCCCCCCAGTGTTTCTCTCTCTCCCCCAGTGTTTCTCTTTCTCTCTCTCTCCCCCCAGTGTTTCTCTCTCTCCTCCCCAGTGTTTCTCTCTATCTCTCTCCGCACTGCGTTTCTCTCTCTCAGCTGTCTCTCTCCCCCCAGTGTTTCTCTATCATTCTCACCCAGTGTTTCTCTCTCTCTCTCTCCCCCCAGTGTTTTTCTCTCTCTCTCCCCCCCAGTGTTTCTCTCACTCTCCCCCCAGTGTTTCTCTCTCTCCCCCAGTGTTTCTCTTTCTCTCTCTCTCCCCCCAGTGTTTCTCTCTCTCCTCCCCAGTGTTTCTCTCTATCTCTCTCCGCACTGCGTTTCTCTCTCTCAGCTGTCTCTCTCCCCCCCAGTGTTTCTCTATCATTCTCACCCAGTGTTTCTCTCTCTCTCTCTCCCCCCAGTGTTTTTCTCTCTCTCTCTCCCAGTGTTTCTCTCTCTCTCCCCCCAGTGTTACTCTCTCTCCCCCAGTGTTTCTCTCTCTCTCTCTCCCCCCAGTGTTTTTCTCTCTCTCTCCCCCCAGTGTTTCTCTCTCTCTCTCCCACCAGTTTTTTTCTCTCTCTCTCTCCCCCAGTGTTTCTCTCTCTCCCCCCAGTGTTTCTCTCTCTCTCCCCCCAGTGTTTGTCTCTCTCCACCAGTGTTTCTCTCTCTCTCACCCCAGTGTTTCTCGCCCTCCTCCCCCGTGTTTCTCTCTCTCACACAAGTGTTTCTCGCTCTCCCCCAGTGTTTCTCTCTCTCTCAGACCAATGTTTCTCTCTCTCCTCCCCAGTGTTTCTCTCTCTCTCTCCCGGCTGAGTTTCACTCTCTCTCTCTCCACACAATGTTTCTCGCTCTCTCTCTCTCTCCCCAGTTTTTCTCTCTCTCTCCCCCAGTGTTTCTCTCTCTCTCCCACCCCCAGTGTTTCTCTCTCTCCTGCGCAGTGTTTCTCTCACTCTCCCCCCAGTGTTTCTCTCTCTCCCCCAGTGTTTCTCTCTCTCTCAGACCAATGTTTCTCTCTCTCCTCCCCAGTGTTTCTCTCTCTCTCTCCCGGCTGAGTTTCACTCTCTCACTCTCCACACAATGTTTCTCGCTCTCTCTCTCTCTCCCCAGTTTTTCTCTCTCTCTCCCCCAGTGTTTCTCTCTCTCTCCCCCCCCCCCAGTGTTTCTCTCTCTCCTGCGCAGTGTGTCTCTCACTCTCCCCCCAGTGTTTCTCTCTCTCCCCCAGTGTTTCTCTTTCTCTCTCTCTCCCCCCAGTGTTTCTCTCTCTCCTCCCCAGTGTTTCTCTCTATCTCTCTCCGCACTGCGTTTCTCTCTCTCAGCTGTCTCTCTCCCCCCAGTTTTTTTCTCTCTCTCTCCCCCCAATGTTTCTCTCTCTCTCTCTCTCTCCCACCAGTGTTTTTCTCTCTCTCTCTCCCACAGTGTTTCTCTCTCTCCCCCCAGTGTTTCTCTCTCTCTCCCCCCAGTGTTTGTCTCTCTCCACCAGTGTTTCTCTCACTCTCACCCCAGTGTTTCTCGCCCTCCTCCCCACTGTTTCTCTCTCTCCCCCAAGTGTTTCTCGCTCTCCCCCAGTGTTTCTCTCTCTCTCTCAGACCAGTGTTTCTCTCTCTCCTCCCCAGTGTTTCTCTCTCTCTCTCCCGGCTGAGTTTCACTCTCTCTCTCTCCACACAATGTTTCTCGCTCTCTCACTCTCTCCCCAGTATTTCTCTCTCTCTCTCCCCCAGTGTTTCTCTATCTCTCCCCCCAGTGTTTCTCTCTCTCCTCCCCAGTGTTTCTCTCTATCTCTCTCCCCACTGCGTTTCTCTCTCTCAGCTGTCTCTCTCCCCCCAGTGTTTCTCTCTCTCTCTCCCCACTGAGTTTCTCTCTCTCAGCTCTCTCTCTCCCCACAGTGTTTCTCTATCACTCTCCCCCAGTGTCTCTCTCTCTCTCTCTCCCCCCAGTGTTTTTCTCTCTCTCTCCCCCCAGTGTTTCTCTCTCTCTCTCCCACCAGTGTTTTTCTCTCTCTCTCTCCCCCAGTGTTTCTCTCTCTCCCCCCAGTGTTTCTCTCTCTCTCCCCCCAGTGTTTGTCTCTCTCCACCAGTGTTTCTCTCTCTCTCACCCCAGTGTTTCTCGCCCTCCTCCCCCGTGTTTCTCTCTCTCACACAAGTGTTTCTCGCTCTCCCCCAGTGTTTCTCTCTCTCTCAGACCAATGTTTCTCTCTCTCCTCCCCAGTGTTTCTCTCTCTCTCTCCCGGCTGAGTTTCACTCTCTCTCTCTCCACACAATGTTTCTCGCTCTCTCTCTCTCTCCCCAGTTTTTCTCTCTCTCTCCCCCAGTGTTTCTCTCTCTCTCCCACCCCCAGTGTTTCTCTCTCTCCTGCGCAGTGTTTCTCTCACTCTCCCCCCAGTGTTTCTCTCTCTCCCCCAGTGTTTCTCTCTCTCTCAGACCAATGTTTCTCTCTCTCCTCCCCAGTGTTTCTCTCTCTCTCTCCCGGCTGAGTTTCACTCTCTCACTCTCCACACAATGTTTCTCGCTCTCTCTCTCTCTCCCCAGTTTTTCTTTCTCTCTCCCCCAGTGTTTCTCTCTCTCTCCCCCCCCCCAGTGTTTCTCTCTCTCCTGCGCAGTGTGTCTCTCACTCTCCCCCCAGTGTTTCTCTCTCTCCCCCAGTGTTTCTCTTTCTCTCTCTCTCCCCCCAGTGTTTCTCTCTCTCCTCCCCAGTGTTTCTCTCTATCTCTCTCCGCACTGCGTTTCTCTCTCTCAGCTGTCTCTCTCCCCCCAGTGTTTCTCTATCATTCTCACCCAGTGTTTCTCTCTCTCTCTCTCCCCCCAGTGTTTTTCTCTCTCTCTCCCCCCCAGTGTTTCTCTCACTCTCCCCCCAGTGTTTCTCTCTCTCCCCCAGTGTTTCTCTTTCTCTCTCTCTCCCCCCAGTGTTTCTCTCTCTCCTCCCCAGTGTTTCTCTCTATCTCTCTCCGCACTGCGTTTCTCTCTCTCAGCTGTCTCTCTCCCCCCCAGTGTTTCTCTATCATTCTCACCCAGTGTTTCTCTCTCTCTCTCTCCCCCCAGTGTTTTTCTCTCTCTCTCTCCCAGTGTTTCTCTCTCTCTCCCCCCAGTGTTACTCTCTCTCCCCCAGTGTTTCTCTCTCTCTCTCTCCCCCCAGTGTTTTTCTCTCTCTCTCCCCCCAGTGTTTCTCTCTCTCTCTCCCACCAGTTTTTTTCTCTCTCTCTCTCCCCCAGTGTTTCTCTCTCTCCCCCCAGTGTTTCTCTCTCTCTCCCCCCAGTGTTTGTCTCTCTCCACCAGTGTTTCTCTCTCTCTCACCCCAGTGTTTCTCGCCCTCCTCCCCCGTGTTTCTCTCTCTCACACAAGTGTTTCTCGCTCTCCCCCAGTGTTTCTCTCTCTCTCAGACCAATGTTTCTCTCTCTCCTCCCCAGTGTTTCTCTCTCTCTCTCCCGGCTGAGTTTCACTCTCTCTCTCTCCACACAATGTTTCTCGCTCTCTCTCTCTCTCCCCAGTTTTTCTCTCTCTCTCCCCCAGTGTTTCTCTCTCTCTCCCACCCCCAGTGTTTCTCTCTCTCCTGCGCAGTGTTTCTCTCACTCTCCCCCCAGTGTTTCTCTCTCTCCCCCAGTGTTTCTCTCTCTCTCAGACCAATGTTTCTCTCTCTCCTCCCCAGTGTTTCTCTCTCTCTCTCCCGGCTGAGTTTCACTCTCTCACTCTCCACACAATGTTTCTCGCTCTCTCTCTCTCTCCCCAGTTTTTCTCTCTCTCTCCCCCAGTGTTTCTCTCTCTCTCCCCCCCCAGTGTTTCTCTCTCTCCTGCGCAGTGTGTCTCTCACTCTCCCCCCAGTGTTTCTCTCTCTCCCCCAGTGTTTCTCTTTCTCTCTCTCTCCCCCCAGTGTTTCTCTCTCTCCTCCCCAGTGTTTCTCTCTATCTCTCTCCGCACTGCGTTTCTCTCTCTCAGCTGTCTCTCTCCCCCCAGTGTTTCTCTATCATTCTCCCCCAGTGTTTCTCTCTCTCTCTCTCCCCCCAGTGTTTTTCTCTCTCTCTCCCCCCCCCAGTGTTTCTCTCACTCTCCCCCCAGTGTTTCTCTCTCTCCCCCAGTGTTTCTCTTTCTCTCTCTCTCCCCCCAGTGTTTCTCTCTCTCCTCCCCAGTGTTTCTCTCTATCGCTCTCCGCACTGCGTTTCTCTCTCTCAGCTGTCTCTCTCCCCCCAGTGTTTCTCTATCATTCTCACCCAGTGTTTCTCTCTCTCTCTCTCCCCCCAGTGTTTTTCTCTCTCTCTCTCCCAGTGTTTCTCTCTCTCTCCCCCCAGTGTTTCTCTCTCTCCCCCAGTGTTTCTCTCTCTCTCTCTCCCCCCAGTGTTTCTCTGTCTCTCTCCCCACTGAGTTTCTCTCTCTCAGCTCTCTCTCTCTCCCCACAGTGTTTCTCTATCACTCTCGCCCAGTGTTTCTCTCTCTCTCTCCCCCCAGTGTTTTTCTCTCTCTCTCCCCACAGTGTTTCTCTCTCTCTCTCTCCCACCAGTGTGGTTCTCTCTCTCTCTCCCCCAGTGTTTCTCTCTCTCCCCCCAGTGTTTCTCTCTCTCTCCCCCCAGTGTTTGTCTCTCTCCACCAGTGTTTCTCTCTCTCTCACCCCAGTGTTTCTCGCCCTCCTCCCCCGTGTTTCTCTCTCTCACACAAATGTTTCTCGCTCTCCCCCAGTGTTTCTCTCTCTCTCAGACCAATGTTTCTCTCTCTCCTCCCCAGTGTTTCTCTCTCTCTCTCCCGGCTGAGTTTCACTCTCTCTCTCTCCACACAATGTTTCTCGCTCTCTCTCTCTCTCCCCAGTTTTTCTCTCTCTCTCCCCCAGTGTTTCTCTCTCTCTCGCACCCCCAGTGTTTCTCTCTCTCCTGCGCAGTGTTTCTCTCACTCTCCCCCCAGTGTTTCTCTCTCTCCCCCAGTGTTTCTCTTTCTCTCTCTCTCCCCCCAGTGTTTCTCTCTCTCCTCCCCAGTGTGTCTCTCTATCTCTCTCCGCACTGCGTTTATCTCTCTCAGCTGTCTCTCTCCCCCCAGTGTTTCTCTATCATTCTCACCCAGTGTTTCTCTCTCTCTCTCTCCCCCCAGTGTTTTTCTCTCTCTCTCTCCCCCAGTGTTTCTCTCTCTCTCCCCCCAGTGTTTCTCTCTCTCCCCCCAGTGTTTCTCTCTCTCTCTCCCCACTGAGTTTCTCTCTCTCAGCTCTCTCTCTCCCCCAGTGTTTCTCTATCACTCTCCCCCAGTGTTTCTCTCTCTCTCTCTCCCCCCAGTGTTTTTCTCTCTCTCTCCCCCCAGTGTTTCTCTCTCTCTCTCTCCCACCAGTGTTCTTTTCTCTCTCTCTCCCCCAGTGTTTCTCTCTCTCCCCCCAATGTTTCTCTCTCTCTCCCCCCAGTGTTTGTCTCTCTCCACCAGTGTTTCTCTCACTCTCACCCCAGTGTTTATCGCCCTCCTCCCCAGTGTTTCTCTCTCTCCCCCAAGTGTTTCTCGCTCTCCCCCAGTGTTTCTCTTTCTCTCTCAGACCAGTGTTTCTCTCTCTCCTCCCCAGTGTTTCTCCCTCTCTCTCCTGGCTGAGTTTCTCTCTCTCTCTCTCCACACAATGTTTCTCGCTTTCTCTCTCTCTCTCCCCAGTTTTTCTCTCTCTCTCCCCCAGTGTTTCTCTCTCTCTCCCCCCCAGTGTTTCTCTCTCTCCTGCGCAGTGTTTCTCTCACTCTCCCCCAGTGTTTCTCTCTCTCCCCCAGTGTTTCTCTCTCTCTCTCCCCCCAGTGTTTCTCTCTCTCCTCCCCAGTGTTTTTCTCTCTCTCTCTCTCCCCACTGCGTTTCTCTCTCTCAGCTCTCCCTCTCCCCCCAGTGTTTCTCAATGACTCTCACCCAGTGTTTCTCTCTCTCTCCCCCCAGTGTTTTTCTCTCTCTCCCCCAGTGTTTCTCTCTCTCTCTCCCCCAGTGTTTCTCTCTCTCCTCCCCAGTGTTTCTCTCTCTCTCTCTCCCCACTGAGTTTCTCTCTCTCACCTCTCTCTCTCCCCACAGTGTTTCTCTATCACTCTCCCCCAGTGTTTCTCTCTCTCTCTCTCCCCAGTGTTTTTCTCTCTCTCTCCCCCCAGTGTTTCTCTCTCTCTCTCTCCCACCAGTGTTGTTCTCTCTCTCTCTCCCCCAGTGTTTCCTTCTCCCCCCAGTGTTTGTCTCTCTCCACCACTGTTTCTCTCTCTCTCACCCGAGTGTTTCTCTCTCTTCTCCCCAGTGTTTCTCTCTCTCTGTACCGGCTGAGTTTCACTCTCTCTCTCTCCACACAATGTTACTCGATCTCTATCTCTCCACAGTTTTTCTCTCTCTCCCCCAGTGTTTCTCTCTCTCTCTCCCCCCAGTGTTTCTCTCTCTCCTGCGCAGTGTTTCTCTCACTCTCCCCCCAGTGTTTCTCTCTCTCCCCCAGTGTTTCTCTCTCTCTCCCCACATTGTTTCTCTCACTCCTCCCCAGTGTTTCTCTCTATCTCTCTCCGCACTGCGTTTCTCTCTCTCAGCTGTCCCTCTCCCCCCAGTGTTTCTCTATCATTCTCACCCAATGTTTCTCTCTCTCTCTCCCCCCAGTGTTTTTCTCTCTCTCTTTCCCCCAATGTTTCTCTCTCTCTCCCCCCAGTGTTTCTCTATCTCCCCCAGTGTTTCTCTCTCTCTCTCTCCCCCCAGTGTTTCTCTCTCTCTCTCTCCCCACTGAGTTTCTCTCTCTCAGCTCTCTCTCTCTCCCCAGTGTTTCTCTATCACTCTCCCCCAGTGTTTCTCTCTCACTCTCTCCTCCCAGTGTTTTTCTCTCTCTCTCCCCGCAGTGTTTCTCTCTCTCTCTCTCCCACCAGTGTTTTTCTCTCTCTCTCTCCCCCAGTGTTTCTCTCTCTCCCCCCAGTTTTTCTCTCTCTCTCCCCCCAGTGTGTGTCTCTCTCCACCAGTGTTTCTCTCACTCTCACCCCAGTGTTTCTCGCCCTCATCCCCAGTGTTTCTCTCTCTCCCCCAAGTGTTTCTCGCTCTCCCCCAGTGTTTCTCTTTCTCTCTCAGACCAGTATTTCTCTCTATCCTCCCCAGTGTTTCTCCGTCTCTCTCCTGGCTGAGTTTCTCTCTCTCCACCCAATGTTTCTCGCTTTCTCTCTCTCTCTCCCCAGTTTTTCTCTCTCTCTCCCCCAGTGTTTCTCTCTCTCTCCCCCCAGTGTTTCTCTCTCTCCTGCGCAGTGTTTCTCTCACTCTCCCCCAGTGTTTCTCTCTCTCCCCCAGTGTTTCTCTCTCTCTCTCCCCCCAGTGTTTCTCTCTCTCCTCCCCAGTGTTTTGCTCTCTCTCTCTCCCCACTGCGTTTCTCTCTCTCAGCTCTCTCTCTCCCCCCAGTGTTTCTCTATCACTCTCACTCAGTGTTTCCCTCTCTCTCTCTCCCCCCAGTGTTTCTCTCTCTCCTCCCCAGTGTTTCTCTCTCTCTCTCCCCACTGAGTTTCTCTCTCTCACCTCTCTCTCTCCCCACAGTGTTTCTCGATCACTCTCCCCCAGTGTTTCTCTCTCTCTCCCCAGTGTTGTTCTCTCTCTCTCAACCCCAGTGTTTCTCTCTCCCCCCAGTGTTTGTCTCTCTCCACCAGTGTTTCTCTCTCTCTCACCCCAGTGTTTCTCGCCCTCCTCCCCAGTGTTTCTCTCTCACCCCCAAGTGTTTCTCGCTCTCCCCCAGTGTTTCTCTCTCTCTCTCAGACCAATGTTTCTCTCTCTCCTCCCCAGTGTTTCTCTCTCTCACTCCCGGCTGAGTTTCACTCTCTCTCTCTTCACACATTGTTTCTCGCTCTCTCTCTCTCCCCAGTTTTTCTCTCTCTCTCCCCCAGTGTTTCTCTCTATCTCCCCCCAGTGTTTCTCTCTCTCCTGCGCAGTGTTTCTCTCACTCACCCCCCAGTGTTTCTCTCTCTCCCCCAGTGTTTCTCTCTCTCTCTCTCCCCCCCAGTGTTTCTCTCTCTCCTCCCCAGTGTTTCTCTCTATCTCTCTCCGCACTGAGTTTCTCTCTCTCAGCTGTCTCTCTCCCCCCATTGTTTTTCTCTCTCTCTCTCCCCCAGTGTTTCTCTCTCTCTCCCCCCATTGTTTCTCTCTCTCCCCCAGTGTTTCTCTCTCTCTCTCTCCCCCCAGTGTTTCTCTCTCTCTCTCCCCCCCCATTGTTTCTCTATCACTCTCCACCAGTGTTTCTCTCTCTCTCTCTCCCCCCAGTGTTTTTCTCTCTCTCTCCCCCCAATGTTCCTCTCTCTCTCTCTCTCTCCCACCAGTGTTTTTCTCTCTCTCTCTCCCACAGTGTTTCTCTCTCTCCCCCCAGTGTTTCTCTCTCTCTCCCCCCAGTGTTTGTCTCTCTCCACCAGTGTTTCTCTCACTCTCACCCCAGTGTTTCTCGCCCTCCTCCCCACTGTTTCTCTCTCTCCCCCAAGTGTTTCTCGCTCTCCCCCAGTGTTTCTCTCTCTCTCTCAGACCAGTGTTTCTCTCTCTCCTCCCCAGTGTTTCTCTCTCTCTCTCCCGGCTGAGTTTCACTCTCTCTCTCTCTCCACACAATGTTTCTCGCTCTCTCACTCTCTCCCCAGTATTTCTCTCTCTCTCTCCCCCAGTGTTTCTCTATCTCTCCCCCCAGTGTTTCTCTCTCTCCTCCCCATTGTTTCTCTCTATCTCTCTCCCCACTGCGTTTCTCTCTCTCAGCTGTCTCTCTCCCCCAGTGTTTCTCTCTCTCTCTCTCCCCCCAGTGTTTTTCTCTCTCTCTCCCCCCAGTGTTTCTCTCTCTCTCTCTCCCACCAGCGTTTTTCTCTCTCTCTCTCTCCCCCAGCGTTTCTCTCTCTCCCCCCAGTGTTTCTCTCTCTCTCCCCCCAGTGTTTGTCTCTCTCCACCAGTGTTTCTCTCACTCTCACCCCAGTGTTTCTCGCCCTCCTCCCCAGTGTTTCTCTCTCTCACCCAAGTGTTTCTCGCTCTCCCCCAGTGTTTCTCTCTCTCTCTCAGACCAGTGTTTCTCTCTCTCCTCCCCAGTGTTTCTCTCTCTCTCTCTCCCGGCTGAGTTTCACTCTCTCTCTCTCCACACAATGTTTCTCGCTCTCTCACTCTCTCCCCAGTTTTTCTCTCTCTCCCCCAGTGTTTCTCACTCTCCTGCGCAGTGTTTCTCTCACTCTCCCCCCAGTGTTTCTCTCTCTCCCCCAGTGTTTCTCTCTCTCTCTCTCTTCCCCCAATGTTTTTCTCTCTCTCTCCCCCCAGTGTTTCTCTCTCTCTCCCCCCAGTGTTTTTCTCTCTCTCTCCCGCAGTGTTTCTCTCTCTCCCCTCAGTGTTTCTCTCTCTCTCCACCAGTGTTTCTCTCTCTCTCCCCCCAGTGTTTCTCGCCCTCCTCCCCAGTGTTTCTCCCTCTCTCTCCTGGCTGAGTTTTTCTCTCTCTCTCTCCACACAATGTTTCTCGCTCTCACCCCAGTTTTTCTCTCTCTCTCCCTCAGTGTTTCTCTCTCTCTCCCCCAGTGCTTCTCTCTCTCCTGCGCAGTGTTTCTCTCACTCTCCCCCAGTGTTTCTCTCTCTCTCTCTCCCCACTGCGTTTCTCTCTCTCAGCTCTCTCTCTCCCCCCAGTGTTTCTCTATCACTCTCACCCAGTGTTTCTCTCTCTCTCTCTCCCCCCAGTGTTTTTCCCTCTCTCCCCCAGTGTTTCTCTCTCTCTCTCTCCCCCAGTGTTTCTCTCTCTCCTCCCCAGTGTTTCTCTCTCTCTCTCTCCCCACTGAGTTTCTCTCTCTCAGCTCTCTCTCTCCCCCCAGGGTTTCGCTATCACTCTCCCCCAGTGTTTCTCTCTCTCTCTCCCCCCAGTGTTTTTCTCTCTCTCTCCCCCCAGTGTTTCTCTCTCTCTCTCCCACCAGTGTTTTTCTCTCTCTCTCTCTCCCAGTGTTTCTCTCTCTCCCCCCAGTGTTTCTCTCTCTCTCACCCCAGTGTTTCTCGCCCTCCTCCCCAGTGTTTCTCTCTCTCCCCCAAGTGTTTCTCGCGCTCCCCCAGTGTTTCTCTCTCTCTCTCAGACCAGTGTTTCTCTCTCCCCTCCCCAGTGTTTCTCTACCTCTCTCCCGGCTGAGTTTCACTCTCTCTCTCTCCACACAATGTTTCTCGCTCTCTCTCTCTCTCCCCAGTTTTTCTCTCTCCCCCAGTGTTTCTCTCTCTCTCCCCCCAGTGTTTCTCTCTCTCCTGCGCAGTGTTTCTCTCACTCTCCCCCCAGTGTTTCTCTCTCTCCCCCAGTGTTTCTCTTTCTCTCTCTCTCCCCCCAGTGTTTCTCTCTCTCCCCCCAGTGTTTCTCTCTCTCCTCCCCAGTGTTTCTCTCTATCTCTCTCCCCACTGCGTTTCTCTCTCTCAGCTGTCTCTCTCCCCCCAGTGTTTCTCTATCATTCTCACCCAGTGTTTCTCTCTCTCTCTCTCCCCCCAGTGTTTTTTTCTCTCTCTCTCTCCCCCAGTGTTTCTCTCTCTCCCCCCAGTGTTTTTCTCTCTCTCTCTCTCCCCCAGTGTTTCTCTCTCTCCCCCCAGTGTTTCTCTCTCTCTCCCCCCAGTGTTTGTCTCTCTCCACCAGTGTTTCTCTCTCTCTCCCCCCAGTGTTTCTCGCCCTCCTCCCCAGTGTTTCTCTATCATTCTCACCCAGTGTTTCTCTCTCTCTCTCTCCCCCCAGTGCTTTTCTCTCTCCCTCCCCCCAGTGTTTCTCTCTCTATCTCTCCCCCCAGTGTTTTTCTCTTTCTCTCTCCCCCCGTGTTTCTCTCTCTCCCCTCAGTGTTTCTCTCTCTCTCCCGCCAGTGTTTCTCGCCCTCCTCCCCGGTGTTTCTCTCTCTCCCCCAAGTGTTTCTCTCTCTCCCCCCAGTGTTTGTCTCTCTCCACCAGTGTTTCTCTCTCTCTCCCCCCAGTGTTTCTCGCCCTCCTCCCCAGTGTTTCTCTATCATTCTCACCCAGTGTTTCTCTCTCTCTCTCTCCCCCCAGTGCTTTTCTCTCTAACTCCCCCCAGTGTTTCTCTCTCTATCTCTCCCCCCAGTGTTTTTCTCTATCTCTCTCCCCCAGTGTTTCTCTCTCTCCCCTCAGTGTTTCTCTCTCTCTCCCGCCAGTGTTTCTCGCCCTCCTCCCCAGTGTTTCTCTCTCTCCCCCAAGTGTTTCTCGCTCTCCCCCAGTGTTTCTCTCTCTCTCTCAGACCAGTGTTTCTCTCTCTCCTCCCCACTGTTTTTCTATCTCTCTCCCGGCTGAGTTTCACTCTCTCTCTCTCTCTCCACACAATGTTTCTCGCTCTCTCCCTCTCTCTCCCCAGTTTTTCTCTCTCCCCCAGTGTTTCTCTCTCTCTCCCCCCAGTGTTTCTCTCTCTCCTGCGCAGTGTTTTTCTCTCTCTCCTGCGCAGTGTTTCTCTCACTCTCCCCCCAGTGTTTCTCTCTCTCCACCAGTGCTTCTCTCTCTCTCTCTCTCTCCCCCAAGTGTTTATCTCTCTCCTCCCCAGTGTTTCTCTCTATCTCTCTCCCCACTGCGTTTCTCTCTCTCAGCTGTCTCTCTCCCCCCAGTGTTTCTCTATCATTCTCACCCAGTGTTTCTCTCTCTCTCTCTCCCCCCAGTGTTTTTCTCTCTCTCTCTCTCCCCCAGTGTTTCTCTCTCTCCCCCCAGTGTTTCTCTCTCTCTCCCACCAGTGTTTGTCTCTCTCCACCAGTGTTTCTCTCTCTCTCCCCCCAGTGTTTCTCGCCCTCCTCCCGAGTGTTTCTCTATCATTCTCACCCAGTGTTTCTCTCTCTCTCTCCCCCCAGTGCTTTTCTCTCTCTTCCCCCAGTGTTTCTCTCTCTCTCTCTCCCCCCAGTGTTTTTCTCTATCTCTCTCCCCCAGTGTTTCTCTCTCTCCCCTCAGTGTTTCTCTCTCTCTCCCCCCAGTGTTTGTCTCTCTCCACCAGTGTTTCTCTCCCTCTCCCCACAATGTTTCTCGCCCTCCTCCCCAGTGTTTCTCTCTCTCCCCCAAGTGTTGTTCGCTCTCCCCCCGTGTTTCTCTCTCTCTCTCAGACCAGTGTTTCTCTCTCTCCTCCCCAATGTTTCTCTATCTCTCTCCCGACTGAGTTTCTCTCTCTCTCTCTCTCTCTCCACGCAATGTTTCTCGCTCTCTCTCTCTCTCCACCAGTTTTTCTCTCTCTCTCCCCCCAGTGTTTGTCTCTCTCTCCCCCCAGCGTTTTTCTCTCTCTCTCTCCCCCCAGTGTTTCTCTCTCTCCCCCCAGTATTTCTCTCTCTCTCCCCGCATTGTTTCTCTCTCTCCTCCCCAGTGTTTCTCTCTCTCTCTCTCCCCACTGAGTTTCTCTCTCTCAGCTCTCTCTCTCTCTGCGCCCAGTGTTTTTCTCTCTCCCACCCCCCATTGTTTCTCTCTCTCTCTCTCCCCACACTGTTTTTCTCTCTCTCTCTCCCCAGTGTTTCTCTCTCTCTCTCTCCCACCAGTGTCTCTCTCTCTCTCTCTCCCCCAGTGTTTCTCTCTCTCCCCCCAGTGTTTCTCTCTCTCTCCCCCCAGTGTTTGTCTCTCTCCACAAGTGTTTCTCTATCTCTCACCCCAGTGTTTCTCTCTCTCCTCCCCAGTGTTTCTCTCTCTCTCTCCCGACTGAGTTTCTCTCTCTCTCTCTCCACACAATGTTTCTCGCTCTATCTCTCTCTCTCCCCAGTTTCTCTCTCTCTCACCCCCAGTGTTTCTCTCTCTCTCCACCAATGTTTCTCTCTCTCTCCCCCCAGTGTTTCTCTCCCTCTCCCCCCAGTGTTTTTCTCTCTCTCTCTCCCCCCAGTGTTTCTCTCTCTCCCCCCAGTATTTCTCTCTCTCTCCCCCCAGTGTTTCTCTCTCTCCTCCGCAGTGTTTCTCTGTCTCTCCCCCCAGTATTTCTCTCTCTCCTCCCCAGTGTTTCACTCTCTCTCTCCCGACTGAGTTTCTCTCTCTCTCTCTCCACACAATGTTTCTCGCTCTCTCTCTCTCTCTCCCCAGTTTTTCTCTCTCTCTCCCCCAGTGTTTCTCCCTCTCACCCCCCAGTGTTTCTCTCTCTCCTCCGCAGTGTTTCTCTCTCTCTCCCCCCAGTATTTCTCTCTCTCCTCCCCAGTGTTTCACTCTCTCTCTCCCGACTGAGTTTCTCTCTCTCTCTCTCCACACAATGTTTCTCGCTCTCTCTCTCTCACTCCCAAGTGTTTCTCGCTCTCCCCCAGTGTTTCTCTCTCTCTCTCAGACCAGTGTTTCTCTCTCTCCTCCCCAGTGTTTCTCTACCTCTCTCCCGGCTGAGTTTCACTCTCTCTCTCTCCACACAATGTTTCTCGCTCTCTCTCTCCCCAGTTTTTCTCTCTCCCCCAGTGTTTCTCTCTCTCTCCCCGCAGTGTTTCTCTCTCTCCTGCGCAGTGTTTCTCTCACTCTCCCCCCAGTGTTTCTCTCTCTCCCCCAGTGTTTCTCTTTCTCTCTCTCTCCCCCCAGTGTTTCTCTCTCTCCCCCCAGTGTTTCTCTCTCTCCTCCCCAGTGTTTCTCTCTATCTCTCTCCCCACTGCGTTTCTCTCTCTCAGCTGTCTCTCTCCCCCAGTGTTTCTCTATCATTCTCACCCAGTGTTTCTCTCTCTCTCTCCCCCCAGTGCTTTTCTCTCTCTTCCCCCAGTGTTTCTCTCTCTCTCTCTCCCCCCAGTGTTTGTCTCTCTCCACCAGTGTTTCTCTCCCTCTCCCCACAATGTTTCTCGCCCTCCTCCCCAATGTTTCTCTCTCTCACCCAAGTGTTGTTCGCTCTCCCCCCGTGTTTCTCTCTCTCTCTCAGACCAGTGTTTCTCTCTCTCCTCCCCAATGTTTCTCTATCTCTCTCCCGACTGAGTTTCTCTCTCTCTCTCTCTCTCTCCACACAATGTTTCTCGCTCTCTCTCTCTCCACCAGTTTTTCTCTCTCTCTCCCCCCAGTGTTTGTCTCTCTCCCCCCAGCGTTTTTCTCTCTCTCTCTCCCCCCAGTGTTTCTCTCTCTCCCCCCAGTATTTCTCTCTCTCTCCCCGCAGTGTTTCTCTCTCTCCTCCCCAGTGTTTCTCTCTCTCTCTCTCCTCACTGAGTTTCTCTCTCTCAGCTCTCTCTCTCTCTCCCCCCAGTGTTTTTCTCTCTCCCACCCCCCATTGTTTCTCTCTCTCTCCCCCCCCCCCCACTGTTTTTCTCTATCTCCCACCAGTGTTTCTCTCTCTCTCTCTCCCACCAGTGTTTTTCTCTCTCTCTCTCCCCCAGTGTTTCTCTCTCTCACCCCAGTGTTTCTCGCCCTCCTCCCCAGTGTTCCTCTCTCTCCCCCAAGTGTTTCTCGCACTCCCCCAGTGTTTCTCTCTCTCTCTCTCAGACCAGTGTTTCTCTCTCTCCTCCCCAGTGTTTCTCTCTCTCTCTCCCGACTGAGTTTCTCTCTCTCTCTCTCCACACAATGTTTCTCGCTCTATCTCTCTCTCTCTCCCCAGTTTTTCTCTCTCTCTCCCCCAGTGTTTCTCTCTCTCACCCCCAGTGTTTCTCTCTCTCTCCACCAATGTTTCTCTCTCTCTCCCCCCAGTGTTTCTCTCTCTCTCCCCCCAGTGTTTTTCTCTCTCTCTCTCCCCCCAGTGTTTCTCTCTCTCCCCCCAGTATTTCTCTCTCTCTCCCCCCAGTGTTTCTCTCTCTCCTCCGCAGTGTTTCTCTCTCTCTCCCCCCAGTATTTCTCTCTCTCCTCCCCAGTGTTTCACTCTCTCTCTCCCGACTGAGTTTCTCTCTCTCTCTCCACACAATGTTTCTCGCTCTCTCTCTCTCTCTCCCCAGTTTTTCTCTCTCTCTCCCCCAGTGTTTCTCCCTCTCACCCCCCAGTGTTTCTCTCTCTATCCACCAGTGTTTCTCTCTCTCTCCCCCCAGTGTTTCTCTCTCGCTCCCCCCAGTGTTTTTCTCTCCCTCTCTCCCCCCAGTTTTTCTCTCTCTCCCCCCAGTATTTCTCTCTCTCTCTCCCCCCAATGTTTCTCTCTCTCCTCCGCAGTGTTTCTCTCTCACTCCCCCCAGTGTTTCTCTCTCTCCCCCAGTGTTTCTCTCTGTCTCTTTCCCCCCAGAGTTTCTCTCTCTCCCCCCAGTGTTTTTCTCTCTCTCTCCCCCAGTGTTTCTCTCTCTCTCCCACCAGTGTTTTTCTCTCTCTCTCTCTCCCAGTGTTTCTCTCTCTCCCCCCAGTGTTTCTCTCTCTCTCCCCCCAGTGTTTGTGTCTCTCCACCCGTGTTTCTCTCTCTCTCACCCCAGTGTTTCTCGCCCTCCTCCCCAGTGTTTCTCTCACTCCCCCAAGTGTTTCTCGTTCTCCCCCAGTGTTTCTCTCTCTCTCAGAACAATGTTTCTCTCTCTCCTCCCCAGTGTTTCTCTACCTCTCTCCCGGCTGAGTTTCACTCTCTCTCTCTCCACACAATGTTTCTCGCTCTCTCTCTCTCTCCCCAGTTTTTCTCTCTCCCCCAGTGTTTCTCTCTCTCTCCCCCCAGTGTTTCTCTCTCTCCTGCGCAGTGTTTCTCTCACTCTCCCCCCAGTGTTTCTCTCTCTCCCCCAGTGTTTCTCTTTCTCTCTCTCTCCCCGCAGTGTTTCTCTCTCTCCCCCCAGTGTTTCTCTCTCTCCTCCCCAGTGTTTCTCTCTATCTCTCTCCCCACTGCGTTTCTCTCTCTCAGCTGTCTCTCTCCCCCCAGTGTTTCTCTATCATTCTCACCCAGTGTTTCTCTCTCTCTCTCTCCCCCCAGTGTTTTTCTCTCTCTCTCTCTCCCCCAGTGTTTCTCTCTCTCCCCCCAGTGTTTCTCTCTCTCTCCCCCCAGTGATTGTCACTCTCCACCAGTGTTTCTCTCTCTCTCCACCCAGTGTTTCTCGCCCTCCTCCCCAGTGTTTCTCTATCATTCTCACCCAGTGTTTCTCTCTCTCTCTCTCCCCCCAGTGTTTTTCTCTCTCTATCTCTCCCCCAGTGTTTCTCTCTCTCCCCCCAGTGTTTCTCTCTCTCTCCCCCCAGTGTTTGTCTCTCTCCACCAGTGTTTCTCTCTCTCTCCACCCAGTGTTTCTCGCCCTCCTCCCCAGTGTTTCTCTATCATTCTCACCCAGTGTTTCTCTCTTTCTCTCTCCCCCCAGTGCTTTTCTCTCTCCCTCCCCTCAGTGTTTCTCTCTCTCTCTCTCCCCCCAGTGTTTTTCTCTATCTCTCTCACCCAGTGTTTCTCTCTCTCCCCTCAGTGTTTCTCTCTTTATAGAATCATAGAATCATAGAAGTTACAAAATGGAAACAGGCCCTTCGGCCCAACATGTCCATGTCGCCCAGTTTATAGCACTAAGCTAGTCCCAATTGCCTGCACTTGGCCCATATCCCTCGACACCCATCTTCCCCATGTAACTGTCCAAATGCTTTTTAAAAGACAAAATTGTACCCGCCTCTACTACTGCCTCTGGCAGCTCGTTCCAGACACTCACCACCCTTTGAGTGAAAAAATTGCCCCTCTGGATCCTTTTGTATCTCTCCCCTCTCACCTTAAATCTGTGCCCCCTCGTTATAGACTCCCCTACCTTTGGGAAAAGATTTTGACTATCGACCTTATCTATGCCCCTCATTATTTTATAGACTTCTATAAGATCACCCCTGAACCTCCTACTCTCCAGGGAATAAAGTCCCAGTCTGTCTAACCTCTCCCTGTAAGTCAAACCATCAAGTCCCGGTAGCATCCTAGTAAATCTTTTCTGCACTCTTTCTAGTTTAATAATATCCTTTCTATAATAGGGTGACCAGAACTGTACACAGTATTCCAAGTGTGGCCTCACCAATGCCCTGTACAACTTCAACAAGACATCCCAACTCCTGCATTCAATGTTCTGACCAATGAAACCAAGCATGCTGAATGCCTTCTTCACCACCCTATACACCTGTGACTCCACTTTCAAGGAGCTATGAATCTGTACTCCTAGATCTCTTTGTTCTATAACTCTCCCCAACGCCCTACCATTAACGGATTAGGTCCTGGCCCGATTCGATCTACCAAAATGCATCACCTCACATTTATCTAAATTAAACTCCATCTGCCATTTCATCGGCCCACTGGCCCAATTTATCAAGATCCCGTTGCAATCCTAGATAACCTTCTTCACTGTCCACAATGCCACCAATCTTGGTGTCATCTGCAAACTTACTAACCATGCCTCCTAAATTCTCATCCAAATCATTAATATAAATAACAAATAACAGCGGACCCAGCACCGATCCCTGAGGCACACCGCTGGACACAGGCATCCAGTTTGAAAAACAACCCTCGACAACCACCCTCTGTCTTCTGTCGTCAAGCCAATTTTGTATCCAATTGGCTACCTCACCTTGGATCCCATGAGATTTAACCTTATGTAACAACCTACCATGCGGTACCTTGTCAAATGCTTTGCTGAAGTCCATGTAGACCACGTCTACTGCACAGCCCTCATCTATCTTCTTGGTTACCCCTTCAAAAAACTCAATCAAATTCGTGAG
This sequence comes from Heptranchias perlo, assembly GCF_035084215.1. Lineage (NCBI taxonomy): Eukaryota > Metazoa > Chordata > Chondrichthyes > Hexanchiformes > Hexanchidae > Heptranchias > Heptranchias perlo. The sequence goes on along the minus strand of NW_027139699.1, from coordinate 64,109 downwards.
ACATGATTTTCCTCTCACAAAACCATGCTGACTGTTCCTAATTAGTCCCTGCCTCTCCAAATGCCTGTAGATCCTGTCCCTCAGAATACCCTCTAACAACTTACCCACTACAGATGTCAGGCTCACTGGTCTGTAGTTCCCAGGCTTTTCCCTGCCGCCCTTCTTAAACAAAGGCACAACATTTGCTACCCTCCAATCTTCAGGCACCTCACCTGTAGCGGTGGATGATTCAAATATCTCTGCTAGGGGACCCGCAATTTCCTCCCTAACCTCCCATAACGTCCTGGGATACATTTCATCAGGTCCCGGAGATTTATCTACCTTGATGCGCGTTAAGACTTCCAGCACCTCCCTCTCTGTAATATGTACACTCCTCAAGACATCACTATTTATTTCCCCAAGTTCCCTAACATCCATGCCTTTCTCAACCGTAAATACCGATGTGAAATATTCATTCAGGATCTCACCCATCTCTTGTGGTTCCGCACATAGATGACCTTGTTGATCCTTAAGAGGCCCTACTCTCTCCCTAGTTACCCTTTTGCCCTTTATGTATTTGTAGAAGCTCTTTGGATTCACCTTTGCCTGATCTGCCAAAGCAATCTCATATCCCCTTTTTGCCCTCCTGATTTCTCTCTTAACTCTACTCCGGCAATCTCTATACTCTTCAAGGGATCCACTTGATCCCAGCTGCCTATGCATGTCATATGCCTCCTTCTCCCGCCAGTGTTTCTCGCCCTCCTCCCCAGTGTTTCTCTCTCTCCCCCAAGTGTTTCTCGCTCTCCCCCAGTGTTTCTCTCTCTCTCTCAGAACAGTGTTTCTCTCTCTCCTCCCCACTGTTTCTCTATCTCTCTACCGGCTGAGTTTCACTCTCTCTCTCTCCACACAATGTTTCTCGCTCTCTCCCCAGTTTTTCTCTCTCCCCCAGTGTTTCTCTCTCTCTCCCCCCAGTGTTTCTCTCTCTCCTGCGCAGTGTTTCTCTCACTCTCCCCCCAGTGTTTCTCTCTCTCCACCAGTGTTTCTCTCTCTCTCTCTCTCTCCCCCAAGTGTTTCTCTCTCTCCTCCCCAGTGTTTCTCTCCATCTCTCTCCCCACTGCGTTTCTCTCTCTCAGCTGTCTCTCTCCCCCCAGTGTTTCTCTATCATTCTCACCCAGTGTTTCTCTCTCTCTCTCTCCCCCCAGTGTTTTTCTCTCTCTCTCTCTCCCCCAGTGTTTCTCTCTCTCCCCCCAGTGTTTCTCTCTCTCTCCCCCCAATGTTTGTCTCTCTCCACCAGTGTTTCTCTCTCTCTCCCCCCAGTGTTTCTCGCCCTCCTCCCGAGTGTTTCTCTATCATTCTCACCCAGTGTTTCTCTCTCTCTCTCCCCCCAGTGCTTTTCTCTCTCTTCCCCCAGTGTTTCTCTCTCTCTCTCTCCCCCCAGTGTTTTTCTCTATCTCTCTCCCCCAGTGTTTCTCTCTCTCCCCTCAGTGTTTCTCTCTCTCTCCCCCCAGTGTTTGTCTCTCTCCACCAGTGTTTCTCTCCCTCTCCCCACAATGTTTCTCGCCCTCCTCCCCAGTGTTTCTCTCTCTCCCCCAAGTGTTGTTCGCTCTCCCCCCGTGTTTCTCTCTCTCTCTCAGACCAGTGTTTCTCTCTCTCCTCCCCAATGTTTCTCTATCTCTCTCCCGACTGAGTTTCTCTCTCTCTCTCTCTCTCCACACAATGTTTCTCGCTCTCTCTCTCTCTCTCCCCAGTTTTTCTCTCTCTCTCCCCCAGTGTTTCTCTCTCTCACCCCCCAGTGTTTCTCTCTCTTTCCCCACCGTTTCTCTCTCTCTCCCCCCAGTGTTTCTCTCTCTCTCCCCCCAGTGTTTTTCTCTCTCTCTCTCCCCCCAGTGTTTCTCTCTCTCCCCCCAGTATTTCTCTCTCTCTCCCCCCAGTGTTTCTCTCTCTCCTCCGCAGTGTTTCTCTCTCTCTCCCCCCAGTATTTCTCTCTCTCCTCCCCAGTGTTTCACTCTCTCTCTCCCGACTGAGTTTCTCTCTCTCTCTCTCCACACAATGTTTCTCGCTCTCTCTCTCTCTCTCCCCAGTTTTTCTCTCTCTCTCCCAGTGTTTCTCCCTCTCACCCCCCAGTGTTTTTCTCTCTATCCACCAGTGTTTCTCTCTCTCTCCCCCCAGTGTTTCTCTCTCACTCCCCCCAGTGTTTTTCTCTCCTTCTCTCCCCCCAGTTTTTCTCTCTCTCCCCCCAGTATTTCTCTCTCTCTCCCCCCAATGTTTCTCTCTCTCCTCCGCAGTGTTTCTCTCTCACTCCCCCCAGTGTTTCTCTCTCTCCCCCAGTTTTTCTCTCTCTCTCCCCCCAGTGTTTCTCTCTCTCTCCCCCCAGTGTTTCTCTGTCTCCCCCCATTGTTTCACCCTCTCTCCACCCACTGTTTCTCTCTCTCTCTCCCCCCAGTGTTTCTCACTCTCTACCCCCAGGTTTTCTCTCTCTCACCCCCCAGTGTTTATCCCACTCTCCTCCCAGTGTTATTCTTTCTCTCCCCTCAGTGTTTCTCTCTCTCCCCCCAATGTTTCTCTATCACTCTCACCCAGTGTTTCTCTCTCTCTCTCTCCCCCCAGTGCTTTTCTCTCTCTCCCCCCAGTGTTTCTCTCTCTGTCTCTCCCCCCAGTGTTTTTCTCTATCTCTCTCCCCCAGTGGTTCTCTCTCTCCCCCCAGTGTTTTTCTCTCTCTCCCCCCAGTGTTTGTCTCTCTCCACCAGTGTTTCTCTCTCTCTCCCCCCAGTCTTTCTCTCTCTCCCCCAATGTTTCTCTCTCTCTCTCCACCCAGTGTTTCCCTCTCTCCTCCCCGCAGTGTTTCTCTCTCTGTCTCTCCCCCCAGTGTTTTTCTCTATCTCTCTCCCCCAGTGGTTCTCTCTCTCCCCCCGTGTTTCTCTCTCTCTCTCCCCCCAGTGTTTCTCTCTCTCCTCCCCAATGTTTCTCTATCTCTCTCCCGACTGAGTTTCTCTCTCTCTCTCCACACAATGTTTCTCGCTCTCTCTCTCTCTCCACCAGCTTTTCTCTCTCTCTCCCCCCAGTGTTTGTCTCTCTCTCGCCGCAGCGTTTTTCTCTCTCTCTCTCCACCCAGTGTTTCTCTCTCTCCCCCCAGGATTTCTCTCTCTCTCCCCCCAGTGTTTCTCTCTCTCCTCCGCAGTGTTTCTCTCTCTCTCCCCCCAGTGTTTCTCTCTCTCCTCCGCAGTGTTTCTCTCTCTCTCCCCCCAGTGTTTCTCTCTCTCCTCCCCAGTGTTTCTCTCTCTCTCTCTCCCCACTGAGTTTCTCTCTCTCAGCTCTCTCTCTCCCCCCAATGTCTCTCTCTCTCTCTCTCTCTCTCCCCCCAGTGTTTGTCTCTCTCCACAAGTGTTTCTCTCTCTCTCACCCCAGTGTTTCTCGCCCTCCTCCCCAGTGTTTCTCTCTCTCCCCCAAGTGTTTCTCGCACTCCCCCAGTGTTTCTCTCTCTCTCTCTCAGACCAGTGTTTCTCTCTCTCCTCCCCAGTGTTTCTCTCTCTCTCTCTCCCGACTGAGTTTCTCTCCCTCTCTCTCCACACAATGTTTCTCGCTCTCTCTCTCCCCAGTTTTTCTCTCTCTCCCCCAGTGTTTCTCTCTCTCACCCCCCAGTGTTTCTCTCTCTCTCCACCAATGTTTCTCTCTCTCTCCCCCCATTGTTTCTCTCTCTCTCCCCAGTGTTTTTCTCTCTCTCTCTCCCCCCAGTGTTTCTCTCTCTCCCCCCAGTATTTCTCTCTCTCTCCCCCCAGTGTTTCTCTCTCTCCTCCGCAGTGTTTCTCTCTCTCTCCCCCCAGTGTTTCTCTCTCTCCCCCAGTGTTTCTTTCTCTCTCTCTCCCCCCAGTGTTTATCTCTCTCCTCCCCATTGTTTCTCTCTCTCTCTCCCGACTGAGTTTCTCTCAAGGCAAGGGAATACACAATGAATGGGAGGACCCTAGGCAAGACAGAGGGTCAGAGGGATCTTGGTGTGCAAGTTCACAGATCCCTGAAGGCGGCGGAACAGGTAGATAAGGTGGTAAAGAAGGCATATGGGATACTTGCCTTTATTAGCCGAGGCATAGAATATAAGAGCAAGGAGGTTATGATGGAGCTGTATAAAACACTGGTTAGGCCACAGCTGGAGTACTGTGTGCAGTTCTGGTCGCCACACTACAGGAAGGATGTGATCGCTTTGGAGAGGGTGCAGAGGAGATTCACCAGGATGTTACCAGGGCTGGAGCGCTTCAGCTATGAAGAGAGACTGGGAAGATTGGGTTTGTTTTCCTTGGAGCAGAGGAGGCTGAGGGGGGACATGATTGAGGTGTACAAAATTATGAGGGGCACAGATAGGATGGATACTAAGGAGCTTTTTCCCTTCGTTGAGGGTTCTATAACAAGGGGACATAGTTTCAAGGTAAAAGGCGGGAGGTTTAGAGGGGATTTGAGAAAGAACTTTTTCACCCAGAGGGTGGTTGGAGTCTGGAACTCACTGCCTGAAAGGGTTGTGGAGGCAGGAACCCTCACAACATTCAAGAAGCATTTGGATGAGCACTTGAAATGCCATAGCATACAAGGCTACGGACCAAATGCTGGAATATGGGATTAGAGTAGACAGGGCTGATGGCCGGCGCGGACACGATGTGCCGAACGGCCTCTATCCGTGCTGTATGACTCTATGACTCTATGACTCTCTCTCTCTCTCCACACAATGTTTCACGCTCTCTCTCTCTCTCTCCCCAGTTTTTCTCTCTCTCTCCCCCAGTGTTTCTCTCTCTCACCCCCCAGTGTTTCTCTCTCTCTCCACCAGTGCTTCCCTCTCTCTCCCCCCAGTGTTTCTCTCTCTCTCCCCCCAGTGTTTTTCTCTCCCTCTCTCCCCCCAGTGTTTCTCTCTCTCTCCCCAGTATTTCTCTCTCTCTCCCCCAATGTTTCTCTCTCTCCTCCGCAGTGTTTCTCTCTCTCTCCCCCCAGTGTTTCTCTCTCTCCCCCAGTATTTCTCTCTGTCTCTTTCCCCCCAGAGTTTCTCTCTCTCATACCCAGTGTTTCTCTCTCTCTCTCTCCCCACTGAGTTTCTCTCACTCAGCTCTCTCCCCCCAGTGTTCATCTCTCTCCACCCCCGTGCATCTCTCTCTCTTTGTGCAGTGTTTCTCTCTCTCCACCAGTGTTTCTCTCTCTCTCTCTCGCAGTGTTTCTCTCTCTCCTCCCATTGAATCTCTCTCTCTCCCCACAGTGTTTCTGTCTCTCCCCGCCCCCCCAGTGTTTATCTCTCTCTCTCTCCCCCCGGTGTTTTTCTCTCTCTCTCCCCCCATTGTTTCTCTCTCTCTCTCTCTCCCCCCAGTGTTTCTCTCTCTCACCCAGTGTTTCTCTCTCTCTCCCCCCAGTGTTTCTCTCTCTCCCCCCATTGTTTCACCCTCTCTCCACCCACTGTTTCTCTCTCTCTCTCCCCCCAGTGTTTCTCTCTCTCTCCCCAGTTTTTCTCTCTCTCTCCGCCAGTATTTCTTTCTCTCTCCCCCCAGTCTTTCTCTCTCTCCTGCGCAGTTTTTCTCTCACTCTCCCCCCAGTGTTTCTCTCTCTCCCCCAGTGTTTCTCTCTCTCTCTCTCCCCCCAGTGTTTCTCTCTCTCCTCCCCAGTGTTTCTCTCTCTCTGTCTCCCCACTGCGTTTCTCTCTCTCAGCTCTCTCTCTCCCCCCAGTGTTTCTCTATCACTCTCACCCAGTGTTTCTCTCTCTCTCTCTCCCCCCAGTGCTTTTCTCTCTCTCCCCCCAGTGTTTCTCTCTCTCTCTCTCCCCCCAGTGTTTTACTCTATCTCTCTCCCAGTGTTTCTCTCTCTCCCCACAGTGTTTCTGTCTCTCCCCCCCCCCCCAGTGTTTATCTCTCTCTCTCTCCCCCCGGTGTTTTTCTCTCTCCCTCCCCCCATTGTTTCTCTCTCTCATTCTCTCCCCCCAGTGTTTCTCTCTCTCTCACCCAGTGTTTCTATTTCTCTCCCCGCAGTGTTTCTCTCTCTCTCCCCCAACTGTCTCTCTTTCTCTCCCCCCCAGTTTTTCTCTCTCTCTCCCCCCAGTGTTTCTCTCTCTCTCCCCCCAGTGTTTCTCTGTCTCCCCCCATTGTTTCACCCTCTCTCCACCCACTGTTTCTCTCTCTCTCTCCCCCCAGTGTTTGTCTCTCTCCACAAGTGTTTCTCTCTCTCTCACCCCAGTGTTTCCCGCCCTCCTCCCCAGTGTTTCTCTCTCTCCCCCAAGTGTTTCTCGCACTCCCCCAGTGTTTCTCTCTCTCTCTCTCAGACCAGTTTTTCTCTCTCTCCTCCCCAGTGTTTCTCTCTCTCTCTCCCGACTGAGTTTCTCTCCCTCTCGCTCCACACAATGTTTCTCGCTCTCTCTCTCCCCAGTTTTTCTCTCTCTCCCCCAGTGTTTCTCTCTCTCACCCCCCAGTGTTTCTCTCTCTCTCCACCAATGTTTCTCTCTCTCTCCCCCCATTGTTTCTCTCTCTCTCCCCAGTGTTTTTCTCTCTCTCTCTCCCCCCAGTGTTTCTCTCTCTCCCCCCAGTATTTCTCTCTCTCTCCCCCCAGTGTTTCTCTCTCTCCTCCGCAGTGTTTCTCTCTCTCTCCCCCCAGTGTTTCTCTCTCTCCCCCAGTGTTTCTCTCTCTCTCTCTCCCCCCAGTGTTTATCTCTCTCCTCCCCAGTGTTTCTCTCTCTCTCTCCCGACTGAGTTTCTCTCAAGGCAAGGGAATACACAATGAATGGGAGGACCCTAGGCAAGACAGAGGGTCAGAGGGATCTTGGTGTGCAAGTTCACAGATCCCTGAAGGCGGCGGAACAGGTAGATAAGGTGGTAAAGAAGGCATATGGGATACTTGCCTTTATTAGCCGAGGCATAGAATATAAGAGCAAGGAGGTTATGATGGAGCTGTATAAAACACTGGTTAGGCCACAGCTGGAGTACTGTGTGCAGTTCTGGTCGCAACACTACAGGAAGGATGTGATCGCTTTGGAGAGGGTGCAGAGGAGATTCACCAGGATGTTACCAGGGCTGGAGCGCTTCAGCTATGAAGAGAGACTGGGAAGATTGGGTTTGTTTTCCTTGGAGCAGAGGAGGCTGAGGGGGGACATGATTGAGGTGTACAAAATTATGAGGGGCACAGATAGGATGGATACTAAGGAGCTTTTTCCCTTCGTTGAGGGTTCTATAACAAGGGGACATAGTTTCAAGGTAAAAGGCGGGAGGTTTAGAGGGGATTTGAGAAAGAACTTTTTCACCCAGAGTGTGGTTGGAGTCTGGAACTCACTGCCTGAAAGGGTTGTGGAGGCAGGAACCCTCACAACATTCAAGAAGCATTTGGATGAGCACTTGAAATGCCATAGCACACAAGGCTACGGACCAAATGCTGGAATATGGGATTAGAGTAGACAGGGCTGATGGCCGGCGCGGACACGATGTGCCGAACGGCCTCTATACGTGCTGTATGACTCTATGACTCTATGACTCTCTCTCTCTCTACACACAATGTTTCACGCTCTCTCTCTCTCTCTCCCCAGTTTTTCTCCCTCTCTCCCCCAGTGTTTCTCTCTCTCACCCCCCAGTGTTTCTCTCTCTCTCCACCAGTGCTTCCCTCTCTCTCCCCCCAGTGTTTCTCTCTCTCTCCCCCCAGTGTTTTTCTCTCCCTCTCTCCCCCCAGTGTTTCTCTCTCTCTCCCCAGTATTTCTCTCTCTCTCCCCCCAATGTTTCTCTCTCTCCTCCGCAGTGTTTCTCTCTCTCACCCCCCAGTGTTTCTCTCTCTCTCCACCAGTGCTTCCCTCTCTCTCCCCCCAGTGTTTCTCTCTCTCTCCCCCCAGTGTTTTTCTCTCCCTCTCTCCCCCCAGTGTTTCTCTCTCTCTCCCCAGTATTTCTCTCTCTCTCCCCCCAATGTTTCTCTCTCTCCTCCGCAGTGTTTCTCTCTCTCTCCCCCCAGTGTTTCTCTCTCTCCCCCAGTATTTCTCTCTGTCTCTTTCCCCCCAGAGTTTCTCTCTCTCATACCCAGTGTTTCTCTCTCTCTCTCTCTCCCCACTGAGTTTCTCTCACTCAGCTCTCTCCCCCCAGTGTTCATCTCTCTCCACCACCGTGCATCTCTCTCTCTTTGTCCAGTGTTTCTCTCTCTCCACCAGTGTTTCTCTCTCTCTCTCTCGCAGTGTTTCTCTCTCTCCTCCCATTGAATCTCTCACTCTCCCCACAGTGTTTCTGTCTCTCCCCCCCCCCCCCCCCAGTGTTTATCTCTCTCTCTCTCCCCCCGGTGTTTTTCTCTCTCTCTCCCCCCATTGTTTCTCTCTCTCTCTCTCTCCCCCCAGTGTTTCTCTCTCTCACCCAGTGTTTCTCTCTCTCTCCCCCCAGTGTTTCTCTCTCTCCCCCCATTGTTTCACCCTCTCTCCACCCACTGTTTCTCTCTCTCCCCCCAGTGTTTCTCTCTCTCTCCCCAGTTTTTCTCTCTCTCTCCGCCAGTATTTCTTTCTCTCTCCCCCCAGTCTTTCTCTCTCTCCTGCGCAGTGTTTCTCTCACTCTCCCCCCAGTGTTTCTCTCTCTCTCTCTCCCCCCAGTGTTTCTCTCTCTCCCCCCAGTGTTTCTCTGTCTCCCCCCATTGTTTCACCCTGTCTCCACCCACTGTTTCTCTCTCTCTCTCCCCCCAGTGTTTCTCTCTCTCTCCCCAGTTTTTCTCTCTCTCTCCGCCAGTATTTCTTTCTCTCTCCCCCCAGTCTTTCTCTCTCTCCTGCGCAGTGTTTCTCTCACTCTCCCCCCAGTGTTTCTCTCTCACTCTCTACCCCCCAGGTTTTCTCTCTCTCACCCCCCAGTGTTTATCCCACTCTCCCCCCAGTGTTATTCTTTCTCTCCCCTCAGTGTTTCTCTCTCTCCCCCCAGTGTTTCTCTATCACTCTCACCCAGTGTTTCTCTCTCTCTCTCTCCCCCCAGTGCTTTTCTCTCTCTCCCCCCAGTGTTTCTCTCTCTGTCTCTCCCCCCCGTGTTTTTCTCTATCTCTCTCCCCCAGTGGTTCTCTCTCTCCCCCCAGTGTTTCTCTATCACTCTCACCCAGTGTTTCTCTCTCTCTCTCTCCCCCCAGTGCTTTTCTCTCTCTCCCCCCAGTGTTTCTCTCTCTCTCTCTCCCCCCAGTGTTTTACTCTATCTCTCTCCCAGTGTTTCTCTCTCTCCCCACAGTGTTTCTGTCTCTCCACCCCCCCCCCCCCAGTGTTTATCTCTCTCTCTCTCCCCCCGGTGTTTTTCTCTCTCCCTCCCCCCATTGTTTCTCTCTCTCATCCTCTCCCCCCAGTGTTTCTCTCTCTCTCACCCAGTGTTTCTATTTCTCTCCCCGCAGTGTTTCTCTCTCTCTCCCCCCACTGTCTCTCTTTCTCTCCCCCCCCAGTTTTTCTCTCTCTCTCCCCCCAGTGTTTCTCTCTCTCTCCCCCCAGTGTTTCTCTGTCTCCCCCCATTGTTTCACCCTCTCTCCACCCACTGTTTCTCTCTCTCTCTCCCCCCAGTGTTTCTCACTCTCTACCCCCCAGGTTTTCTCTCTCTCACCCCCCAGTGTTTATCCCACTCTCCCCCCAGTGTTATTCTTTCTCTCCCCTCAGTGTTTCTCTCTCTACCCCCAGTGTTTCTCTATCACTCTCACCCAGTGTTTCTCTCTCTCTCTCTCCCCCCAGTGCTTTTCTCTCTCTCCCCCCAGTGTTTCTCTCTCTGTCTCCCCCCCCCGTGTTTTTCTCTATCTCTCTCCCCCAGTGGTTCTCTCTCTCCCCCAGTGTTTCTCTCTCTCTCCCCCCAGTGTTTGTCTCTCTCCACCAGTGTTTCTCTCCCTCTCCCCCCAGTGTTTCTCGCCCTTCTCCCCAGTGTTTATCTCTCTCCCCCAAGTGTTGTTCGCTCTCCCCCCGTGTTTCTCTCTCTCTCTCTCTCCCCAGTGTTTCTCTCTCTCCTCCCCAATGTTTCTCTATCTCTCTCCCGACTGAATTTCTCTCTCTCTCTCCACACAATGTTTCTCGCTCTCTCTCTCTCTCCACCAGCTTTTCTCTCTCTCTCCCCCCAGTGTTTGTCTCTCTCTCCCCCCAGCGTTTTTCTCTCTCTCTCTCCACCCAGTGTTTCTCTCTCTCCCCCCAGTATTTCTCTCTCTCTCCCCCCAGTGTTTCTCTCTCTCCTCCGCAGTGTTTCTCTCTCTCTCCACCCAGTGTTTCTCTCTCTCCCCCAGTGTTTTTATCTCACTCTCCCCCCCCCAGTGTTTCTCTCTCTCCTCCCCAGTGTTTCTCTCTCTCTCTCTCCCCACTGAGTTTCTCTCTCTCAGCTCTCTCTCTCCCCCCAATGTTTCTCTCTCTCTCTCTCTCTCTCTCTCTCCCCCCAGTGTTTGTCTCTCTCCACAAGTGTTTCTCTCTCTCTCACCCCAGTGTTTCTCGCCCTCCTCCCCAGTGTTTCTCTCTCTCCCCCAAGTGTTTCTCGCAATCCCCCAGTGTTTCTCTCTCTCTCTCTCAGACCAGTGTTTCTCTCTCTCCTCCCCAGTGTTTCTCTCTCTCTCTCCCGACTGAGTTTCTCTCCCTCTCTCTCCACACAATGTTTCTCGCTCTCTCTCTCCCCAGTTTTTCTCTCTCTCCCCCAGTGTTTCTCTCTCTCACCCCCCAGTGTTTCTCTCTCTCTCCACCAATGTTTCTCTCTCTCTCCCCCCATTGTTTCTCTCTCTCTCCCCAGTGTTTTTCTCTCTCTCTCTCCCCCCAGTATTTCTCTCTCTCTCCCCCCAGTGTTTCTCTCTCTCCTCCGCAGTGTTTCTCTCTCTCTCCCCCCAGTGTTTCTCTCTCTCCCCCAGTGTTTCTCTCTCTCTCTCTCCCCCCAGTGTTTATCTCTCTCCTCCCCAGTGTTTCTCTCTCTCTCCCTCCCGACTGAGTTTCTCTCAAGGCAAGGGAATACACAATGAATGGGAGGACCCTAGGCAAGACAAATGGTCAGAGGGATCTTGGTGTGCAAGTTCACAGATCCCTGAAGGCGGCGGAACAGGTAGATAAGGTGGTAAAGAAGGCATATGGGATACTTGCCTTTATTAGCCGAGGCATAGAATATAAGAGCAAGGAGGTTATGATGGAGCTGTATAAAACACTGGTTAGGCCACAGCTGGAGTACTGTGTGCAGTTCTGGTCGCCACACTACAGGAAGGATGTGATCGCTTTGGAGAGGGTGCAGAGGAGATTCACCAGGATGTTACCAGGGCTGGAGCGCTTCAGCTATGAAGAGAGACTGGGAAGATTGGGTTTGTTTTCCTTGGAGCAGAGGAGGCTGAGGGGGGACATGATTGAGGTGTACAAAATTATGAGGGGCACAGATAGGATGGATACTAAGGAGCTTTTTCCCTTCGTTGAGGGTTCTATAACAAGGGGACATAGTTTCAAGGTAAAAGGCGGGAGGTTTAGAGGGGATTTGAGAAAGAACTTTTTCACCCAGAGGGTGGTTGGAGTCTGGAACTCACTGCCTGAAAGGGTTGTGGAGGCAGGAACCCTCACAACATTCAAGAAGCATTTGGATGAGCACTTGAAATGCCATAGCATACAAGGCTACGGACCAAATGCTGGAATATGGGATGAGAGTAGACAGGGCTGATGGCCGGCGCGGACACGATGTGCCGAACGGCCTCTATCCGTGCTGTATGACTCTATGACTCTATGACTCTCTCTCTCTCTCCACACAATGTTTCACGCTCTCTCTCTCTCTCTCCCCAGTTTTTCTCTCTCTCTCCCCCAGTGTTTCTCTCTCTCACCCCCCAGTGTTTCTCTCTCTCTCCACCAGTGCTTCCCTCTCTCTCCCCCCAGTGTTTCTCTCTCTCTCCCCCCAGTGTTTTTCTCTCCCTCTCTCCCCCCAGTGTTTCTCTCTCTCTCCCCAGTATTTCTCTCTCTCTCCCCCCAATGTTTCTCTCTCTCCTCCGCAGTGTTTCTCTCTCTCACCCCCAGTGTTTCTCTCTCTCTCCACCAGTGCTTCCCTCTCTCTCCCCCCTGTGTTTCTCTCTCTCTCCCCCCAGTGTTTTTCTCTCCCTCTCTCCCCCCAGTGTTTCTCTCTCTCCCCCCAGTATTTCTCTCTCTCTCCCCCCAGTGTTTCTCTCTCTCCTCCGCAGTGTTTCTCTCTCTCTCCCCCCAGTGTTTCTCTCTCTCCCCCAGTGTTTCTCTCTCTCTCTCTCCCCCCAGTGTTTATCTCTCTCCTCCCCAGTGTTTCTCTCTCTCTCTCCCGACTGAGTTTCTCTCAAGGCAAGGGAATACACAATGAATGGGAGGACCCTAGGCAAGACAGAGGGTCAGAGGGATCTTGGTGTGCAAGTTCACAGATCCCTGAAGGCGGCGGAACAGGTAGATAAGGTGGTAAAGAAGGCATATGGGATACTTGCCTTTATTAGCCGAGGCATAGAATATAAGAGCAAGGAGGTTTTGATGGAGCTGTATAAAACACTGGTTAGGCCACAGCTGGAGTACTGTGTTCAGTTCTGGTCGCCACACTACAGGAAGGATGTGATCGCTTTGGAGAGGGTGCAGAGGAGATTCACCAGGATGTTACCAGGGCTGGAGCGCTTCAGCTATGAAGAGAGACTGGGAAGATTGGGTTTGTTTTCCTTGGAGCAGAGGAGGCTGAGGGGGGACATGATTGAGGTGTACAAAATTATGAGGGGCACAGATAGGATGGATACTAAGGAGCTTTTTCCCTTCGTTGAGGGTTCTATAACAAGGGGACATAGTTTCAAGGTAAAAGGCGGGAGGTTTAGAGGGGATTTGAGAAAGAACTTTTTCACCCAGAGGGTGGTTGGAGTCTGGAACTCACTGCCTGAAAGGGTTGTGGAGGCAGGAACCCTCACAACATTCAAGAAGCATTTGGATGAGCACTTGAAATGCCATAGCATACAAGGCTACGGACCAAATGCTGGAATATGGGATGAGAGTAGACAGGGCTGATGGCCGGCGCGGACACGATGTGCCGAACGGCCTCTATCCGTGCTGTATGACTCTATGACTCTATGACTCTCTCTCTCTCTCCACACAATGTTTCACGCTCTCTCTCTCTCTCTCCCCAGTTTTTCTCTCTCTCTCCCCCAGTGTTTCTCTCTCTCACCCCCCAGTGTTTCTCTCTCTCTCCACCAGTGCTTCCCTCTCTCTCCCCCCAGTGTTTCTCTCTCTCTCCCCCCAGTGTTTTTCTCTCCCTCTCTCCCCCCAGTGTTTCTCTCTCTCTCCCCAGTATTTCTCTCTCTCTCCCCCCAATGTTTCTCTCTCTCCTCCGCAGTGTTTCTCTCTCTCACCCCCAGTGTTTCTCTCTCTCTCCACCAGTGCTTCCCTCTCTCTCCCCCCAGTGTTTCTCTCTCTCTCCCCCCAGTGTTTTTCTCTCCCTCTCTCCCCCCAGTGTTTCTCTCTCTCTCCCCAGTATTTCTCTCTCTCTCCCCCCAATGTTTCTCTCTCTCCTCCGCAGTGTTTCTCTCTCTCTCCCCCCAGTGTTTCTCTCTCTCCCCCAGTATTTCTCTCTGTCTCTTTCCCCCCAGAGTTTCTCTCTCTCATACCCAGTGTTTCTCTCTCTCTCTCTCCCCACTGAGTTTCTCTCACTCAGCTCTCTCCCCCCAGTGTTTATCTCTCTCCACCCCCGTGCATCTCTCTCTCTTTGTCCAGTGTTTCTCTCTCTCCACCAGTGTTTCTCTCTCTCTCTCTCGCAGTGTTTCTCTCTCTCCTCCCATTGAATCTCTCACTCTCCCCACAGTGTTTCTGTCTCTCCCCCCCCCCAGTGTTTATCTCTCTCTCTCTCCCCCCGGTGTTTTTCTCTCTCTCTCCCCCCATTGTTTCTCTCTCTCTCTCTCTCCCCCCAGTGTTTCTCTCTCTCTCACCCAGTGTTTCTCTCTCTCTCCCCCCAGTGTTTCTCTCTCTCCCCCCATTGTTTCACCCTCTCTCCACCCACTGTTTCTCTCTCTCTCTCCCCCCAGTGTTTCTCTCTCTCTCCCCAGTTTTTCTCTCTCTCTCCGCCAGTATTTATTTCTCTCTCCCCCCAGTCTTTCTCTCTCTCCTGCGCAGTGTTTCTCTCACTCTGCCCCCAGTGTTTCTCTCTCTCCCCCAGTGTTTCTCTCTCTCTCCCCCCAGTGTTTCTCTCTCTCCTCCCCAGTGTTTCTCTCTCTCTGTCTCCCCACTGCGTTTCTCTCTCTCAGCTCTCTCTCTCCCCCAGTGTTTCTCTATCACTCTCACCCAGTGTTTCTCTCTCTCTCTCTCCCCCCAGTGCTTTTCTCTCTCTCCCCCCAGTGTTTCTCTCTCTCTGTCTCCCCCCAGTGTTTTACTCTATCTCTCCCCCAGTGTTTCTCTCTCTCCCCTCAGTGTTTCCCTCTCTCTCCGAGCCGAGCGGAGGAGCCGAGCCGAGCGGAGGGAGCGTCCGATAAAAGGCGGGATTTCAGAGCGCTGAGAACAGCTGAGAGGAGCCGAGCGGAGGGAGCGTCCGATAAAAGGCGGGATTTCATAGCGCTGAGAACAGCTGAGAGGAGCCGAGCGGAGGGAGGGTCCGATAAAAGGCGGGATTTCAGAGCGCTGAGAACAGCTGAGAGGAGCCGAGCCGAGCGGAGGGAGCCTCCGATAAAAGGCGGGATTTCAGAGCGCTGAGAACAGCTGAGAGGAGCCGAGCCGTGCGGAGGGAGCGTCCGATAAAAGGCGGGATTTCAGAGCGCTGAGAGGAGCCGAGCGGAGCCGAGCCGAGCCGAGAAGAGGGAGCGTCCGATAAAAAGCGGGATTTCAGAGCGCTGAGAGGAGCCGAGCCGAGCGGAGCTGCGACGGAGTTCGAAGTGACGTCAGGAATCAGATCGGGACGCGACACAGGGGAGGCACTTGATTGGTGAGTAGGTTCAGGTGAGTATTTCCACTTATCGACAGCAACTGAAGTAAAAGGGAAGGTCTGCAGGTCTTATGGGAAGTAGCGTTTATTTTTTAGTGAATCAAGGTCCCTAGTGTAGTTAACATTCTCTAAATTGAGAACAATTTAAAGGAGTAAACTCCTTAAAGGGAGTGGTAAGTAGTTTTTCTTTCCTTTTTTTTCTCTTGACATTGCAGTTGTTGTTCAGCTAATTTAAGGGTTAAGTCATGGCAGGAGATCCCAGAGCCGTGTCATGTTCCTCTTGTGAGATGTGGGAATTCAGGGCTCCTTCCTGTATCCCTGATTCCTTCACCTGCGGGAAGTGTGTCCAGCTGCAGCTATTGTTTGACCGCTTGACGGCTCTGGAGCTGCGGATGGACTCACTTTGGAGCATCCGCGATGCTGAGAAAGTCGTGGATAGCACGTTCAGTGAGTTGGTCACACCGCAGATAAAAATGACTGAGGGAGATAGTGAATGGGTGACCAACAGACAGAGGAAGAGTAGGAAGGCAGTGCAGGGGTCCCCTGCGGTCATCTCCCTCCAAAACAGGTATACCGTTTTGGATACTGTTGGGGGAGATGGCTCACCAGGGGAAGGTGGCAGTGGCCAGGTTCATGGCACCGTGGCTGGCTCTGCTGCACAGGAGGGCAGGAAAAAGAGTGGCAGAGCTATAGTGATAGGGGACTCGATTGTAAGGGGAATAGACAGGCGTTTCTGCGGACGCAACCGAGACTCCAGGATGGTATGTTGCCTCCCTGGTGCAAGGGTCAAGGATGTCTCGGAGCGGCTGCAGGACATTCTGGAGGGCGAGGGTGAACAGCCATTTGTCGTGGTGCATATAGGCACCAACGATATAGGTAAAAAACAGGATGAGGTCCTACAAGCTGAATTTAGGGAGTTAGGAGTTAAACTAAAGAGTAGGACCTCAAAGGTAGTAATCTCAGGATTGCTACCAGTGCCACGGGCAAGTCAGAGTAGGAATGACAGGATAGCTAAGATGAATACGTGGCTTGAGAGATGGTGCAAGAGGGAGGGATTCAAATTCCTGGGCCATTGGAACCGGTTCTGGGGGAGGTGGGACCAGTACAAATTGGACGGTCTGCATCTGGGCAGGACTGGAACCAATGTCCTAGGGGGAGTGTTTGCCAGTGCTGTTGGGGAGGGTTTAAACTAATGCGGCAGGGGGATGGGAACCGATGCAGGAAGTCAGTGGGAAATAAAATGGTGACAGAAACAAAAGGCAGTAAGGGAGAGTGTACAAAACATGACCGGACAGATGGTCTGAGAAAGCAGGGCAAAGACCAAGGGAAGTCTAGATTAAACTGCATTTATTTCAATGCAAGAAGTCTGATGGGCAAGGCAGATGAACTCAGGGCATGGATGGGTACATGGGACTGGGATGTTATAGCTATTACTGAAACATGGATAAGGGAGGGGCAGGACTGGCAGCTCAATGTTCCAGGGTACAGATGCTATAGGAAAGATAGAGCAGGAGGTAAGAGAGGAGGGGGAGTTGCGTTCTTGATTAGGGAGAACATCACGGCAGTAGTGAGAGGGGATATATCCGAGGGTTCGCCCACTGAGTCTATATGGGTAGAACTGAAAAATAAGAAGGGAGAGATCACTTTGATAGGATTGTACTACAGAACCCCAAATAGTCAACGGGAAATTGAGGAGCAAATATGTAAGGAGATTACAGACAGCTGCAAGAAAAATAGGGTGGTAATAGTAGGGGACTTTAACTTTCCCAACATTGACTGGGACAGCCATAGCATTCGGGGCTTGGATGGAGAGAAATTTGTTGAGTGTATTCAGGAGGAATTTCTCATTCAGTATTTGGATGGCCCGACTAGAGAGGGGGCAAAACTTGACCTCCTCTTGGGAAATAAGGAAGGGCAGGTGACAGAAGTGTCAGTGAGGGATCACTTTGGGACAAGTGATCATAATTCCATTAGTTTTAAGATAGCTATGGAGAAGGATAGGTCTGGCCCAAAAGTTAAGATTCTAAATTGGGGAAAGGCCAATTTTGATGGTATTGGACAGGAACTTTCAGAAGTTGATTGGGAGAGCCTGTTGGCAGGCAAAGGGACGTCTGGTAAGTGGGAGGCCTTCAAAAGTGTGTTAACCAGTGTTCAGAGTAAGCAAATTCCTTATAAAGTGAAGGGCAAGGCTGGTAGAAGTAGGGAACCTTGGATGACTCGGGAGATTGAGGCACTAGTCAAAAAGAAGAAGGAGGCATATGACATGCATAGGCAGCTGGGATCAAGTGGATCCCTTGAAGAGTATAGAGATTGCCGGAGTAGAGTTAAGAGAGAAATCAGGAGGGCAGAAAGGGGATATGAGATTGCTTTGGCAGATCAGGCAAAGGTGAATCCAAAGAGCTTCTACAAATACATAAAGGGCAAAAGGGTAACTAGGGAGAGAGTAGGGCCTCTTAAGGATCAACAAGGTCATCTATGTGCGGAACCACAAGAAATGGGTGAGATCCTGAATGAATATTTCACATCGGTATTTACGGTTGAGAAAGGCATGGATGTTAGGGAACTTGGGGAAATAAATAGTGATGTCTTGAGGAGTGTACATATTACAGAGAGGGAGGTGCTGGAAGTCTTAACGCGCATCAAGGTAGATAAATCTCCGGGACCTGATGAAATGTATCCCAGGACGTTATGGGAGGTTAGGGAGGAAATTGCGGGTCCCCTAGCAGAGATATTTGAATCATCCACCGCTGCAGGTGAGGTGCCTGAAGATTGGAGGGTAGCAAATGTTGTGCCTTTGTTTAAGAAGGGCGGCAGGGAAAAGCCTGGGAACTACAGACCAGTGAGCCTGACATCTGTGGTGGGTAAGTTGTTAGAGTGTATTCTGAGGGACAGGATCTGCAGGCATTTGGAGAGGCAGGGACTAATTAGGAACAGTC
Source organism: Heptranchias perlo (assembly GCF_035084215.1). Lineage (NCBI taxonomy): Eukaryota > Metazoa > Chordata > Chondrichthyes > Hexanchiformes > Hexanchidae > Heptranchias > Heptranchias perlo. The sequence continues at coordinate 46,372 of NW_027139699.1, read as the reverse complement.
AGCATGGTTTTGTGAGAGGAAAATCATGTCTCACGAATTTGATTGAGTTTTTTGAAGGGGTAACCAAGAAGATAGATGAGGGCTGTGCAGTAGACGTGGTCTACATGGACTTCAGCAAAGCATTTGACAAGGTACCGCATGGTAGGTTGTCACATAAGGTTAAATCTCATGGGATCCAAGGTGAGGTAGCCAATTGGATACAAAATTGGCTTGACGACAGAAGACAGAGGGTGGTTGTAGAGGGTTGTTTTTCAAACTGGATGCCAGTGTCCAGCGGTATGCCTCAGGGATCGGTGCTGGGTCCGCTGTTATTTGTTATTTATATGAATGATTTGGATGAGAATTTAGGAGGCATGGTTAGTAAGTTTGCAGATGAAACCAAGATTGGTGGCATTGTGGACAGTGAAGAAGGTTATCTAGGATTGCAACGGGACCTTGATAAATTGGGCCAGTGGGCCGATGAATGGCAGATGGAGTTTAATTTAGATAAATGTGAGGTGATGCATTTTGGTAGATCGAATCGGGCCAGGACCTAATCCGTTAATGGTAGGGCGTTGGGGAGAGTTATAGAACAAAGAGATCTAGGAGTACAGATTCATAGCTCCTTGAAAGTGGAGTCACAGGTGTATAGGGTGGTGAAGAAGGCATTCAGCATGCTTGGTTTCATTGGTCAGAACATTGAATGCAGGAGTTGGGATGTCTTGTTGAAGTTGTACAGGGCATTGGTGAGGCCACACTTGGAGTACTGTGCACAGTTCTGGTCACCCTATTATAGAAAGTATATTATTAAACTAGAAAGAGTGCAGAAAAGATTTACTAGGATGCTACCGGGACTTGATGGTTTGACTTACAGGGAGAGATAAGACAGACTGGGACTTTTTTCCCTGGAGAGTAGGAGGTTAAGGGGTGATCTTATAGAAGTCTATAAAATAATGAGGGGCATAGATAAGGTCGATAGTCAAAATCTTTTCCCAAAGGTAGGGGAGTCTATAACGAGGGGGCATAGATTTAAGGTGAGAGGGGAGAGATACAAAAGGGTCCAGAGGGGCATTTTTTTCACTCAAAGGGTGGTGAGTGTCTGGAACGAGCTGCCAGAGGCAGTAGTAGAGGCGGGTACAATTTTGTCTTTTAAAAAGCATTTGGACAGTTACATGGGTAAGATGGGTATGGACGGATATGGGCCAAGTGCAGGCAATTGGGACTAGCTTAGTGGTATAAACTGGGCGACATGGACATGTTGGGCCGAAGGGCCTGTTTCCATGTTGTAACTTCGATGATTCTATGATTCTCTCTCTCTCCCCCCAGTGTTTGTCTCTCTCCACCAGTGTTTCTCTCCCTCTCCCCCCAATGTTTCTCGCCCTCCTCCCCAGTGTTTCTCTCTCTCCCCCAAGTGTTGTTCGCTCTCCCCCCGTGTTTTTCTCTCTCTCTCTCAGACCAGTGTTTCTCTCTCTCCTCCCCAATGTTTCTCTATCTCTCTCCCGACTGAGTTTCTCTCTCTCTCTCTCTCTCTCTCTCCACACAATGTTTCTCGATCTCTCTCTCTCTCTCCACCAGTTTTTCTCTCTCTCTCCCCCCAGTGTTTGTCTCTCTCTCTCCCCCCAGCGTTTTTCTCTCTCTCTCTCTCCCCCCAGTGTTTCTCTCTCTCTCCCCAGTGTTTCTCTCTCTCTCCCCAGTATTTCTCTCTCTCTCCCCCCAGTGTTTCTCTCTCTCCTCCGCAGTGTTTCTCTCTCTCTCCCCCCAGTGTTTCTCTCTCTCCCCCAGTGTTTTTATCTCACTCTCCCCCCCGCAGTGTTTCTCTCTCTCCTCCCCAGTGTCTCTCTCTCTCTCTCTCCCCACTGAGTTTCTCTCTCTCAGCTCTCTCTCTCTCTCCCCCCAGTGTTTTTCTCTCTCCCACCCCCCATTGTTTCTCTCTCTCTCTCTCTCCCCCCCAGTGTTTTTCTCTCTCTCTCTCCCCCAGTGTTTCTCTCTCTCTCCCCCCAGTGTTTCTCTCTCTCTCTCCCCCAGTGTTTCTCTCTCTCCCCCCAGTGTTTCTCTCTCTCTCCCCCCAGTGTTTGTCTCTCTCCACCAGTGTTTCTCTCCCTCTCCCCCCAATGTTTCTCGCCCTCCTCCCCAGTGTTTCTCTCTCTCCCCCAAGTGTTGTTCGCTCTCCCCCCGTGTTTTTCTCTCTCTCTCTCAGACCAGTGTTTCTCTCTCTCCTCCCCAATGTTTCTCTATCTCTCTCCCGACTGAGTTTCTCTCTCTCTATCTCTCTCTCTCTCTCCACACAATGTTTCTCGATCTCTCTCTCTCTCTCCACCAGTTTTTCTCTCTCTCTCCCCCCAGTGTTTGTCTCTCTCTCTCCCCCCAGCGTTTTTCTCTCTCTGTCTCCCCCCAGTGTTTCTCTCTCTCTCCCCAGTGTTTCTCTCTCTCTCCCCAGTGTTTCTCTCTCTCTCCCCAGTATTTCTCTCTCTCTCCCCCCAGTGTTTCTCTATCTCCTCCGCAGTGTTTCTCTCTCTCTCCCCCCAGTGTTTCTCTCTCTCCCCCAGTGTTTTTATCTCACTCTCCCCCCCGCAGTGTTTCTCTCTCTCCTCCCCAGTGTCTCTCTCTCTCTCCCCACTGAGTTTCTCTCTCTCAGCTCTCTCTCTCTCTCCGCCCAGTGTTTTTCTCTCTCCCACCCCCCATTGTTTCTCTCTCTCTCTCTCTCCCCCCAGTGTTTTTCTCTCTCTCCCCCCAGTGTTTCTCTCTCTCTCACTCCCACCAGTGTTTTTCTCTCTCTCTCTCCCCCAGTGTTTCTCTCTCTCTCCCACCAGTGTTTGTCTCTCTCCACAAGTGTTTCTCTATCTCTCACCCCAGTGTTTCTCGCCCTCCTCCCCAGTGTTTCTCTCTCTCCCCCAAGTGTTTCTCGCACTCCCCCAGTGTTTCTCTCTCTCTCTCTCAGACCAGTGTTTCTCTCTCTCCTCCCCAGTGTTTCTCTCTCTCTCTCCCGACTGAGTTTCTCTCTCTCTCTCTCCACACAATGTTTCTCGCTCTATCTCTCTCTCTCCCCAGTTTTTCTCTCTCTCTCCCCCGTGTTTCTCTCTCTCACCCCCCAGTGTTTCTCTCTCTCTCCACCAATGTTTCTCTCTCTCTCCCCCCAGTGTTTCTCTCTCTCTCCCCCCAGTGTTTTTCTCTCTCTATCTCCCCCCAGTGTTTCTCTCTCTCCCCCCAGTATTTCTCTCTCTCTCCCCCCAGTGTTTCTCTCTCTCCTCCGCAGTGTTTCTCTCTCTCTCCCCCCAGTGTTTCTCTCTCTCCTCCCCAGTGTTTCTCTCTCTCTCTCCCGACTGAGTTTCTCTCTCTCTCTCCACACAATGTTTCTCGCTCTCTCTCTCTCTCTCCCCAGTTTCTCTCTCTCTCTCCCCCAGTGTTTCTCCCTCTCACCCCCCAGTGTTTCTCTCTCTCTCCACCAGTGTTTCTCTCTCGCTCCCCCAGTGTTTTTCTCTCCCTCTCTCCCCCCATTGTTTCTCTCTCTCCCCCCAGTATTTCTCTCTCTCTGCCCCCAATGTTTCTCTCTCTCCTCCGCAGTGTTTCTCTCTCACACCCCCCAGTGTTTCTCTCTCTCCCCCAGTGTTTCTCTCTGTCTCTTTCCCCCCAGAGTTTCTCTCTCTCCTCCCCAGTGTTTCTCTCTCTCTCTCTCTCTCTCTCCCCACTGAGTTTCTCTCTCTTCCCCCCCCCCCCGTGCATCTCTCTCTCTTTCTCCAGTGTTTCTCTCTCTCCACCAGTGTTTCTCTCTCTCTCTCCCCCCAGTGTTTCTCTCTCTCCTCCCAGTGTATCTCTCACTCTCCCCACAGTGTTTCTGTCTCTCTCCCCCACCCAGTGTTTATCTCTCTCTCTCTCCCCCCGGTGTTTTTCTCTCTCCCTCCCCCCATTGTTTCTCTCTCTCACTCCCCCCAGTGTTTCTCTCTCTCTCACCCAGTGTTTCTCTCTCTCTCCCCCCAGTGTTTCTCTCTCTCTCCCCCCAGTGTTTCTCTCTCTCTCTCCCCCCAGTGCTTTTCTCTCTCTCCCCCCAGTGTTTCTCTCTCTGTCTCTCCCCCAGTGTTTTTCTCTATCTCTCTCCCCCAGTGGTTCTCTCTCTCCTCCCAGTGTTTCTCTCTCTCTCCCCCCAGTGTTTGTCTCTCTCCACCAGTGTTTCTCTCCCTCTCCCCCCAGTGTTTCTCTCCCTCTCCCCCCAGTGTTTCTCTCCCTCTCCCCCCAGTGTTTCTCTCTCTCTCTCTCCCCCCAGTGCTTTTCTCTCTCTCCCCCCAGTGTTTCTCTCTCTGTCTCTCCCCCCAGTGTTTTTCTCTATCTCTCTCTCCCAGTGGTTCTCTCTCTCCCCCCAGTGTTTCTCTCTCTCTCCCCCCAGTGTTTGTCTCTCTCCACCAGTGTTTCTCTCCCTCTCCCCCCAGTGTTTCTCGCCCTTCTCCCCAGTGTTTCTCTCTCTCCCCCAAGTGTTGTTCGCTCTCCCCCGTGTTTCTCTCTCTCTCTCTCCCCCCAGTGTTTCTCTCTCTCCTCCCCAGTGTTTCTCTCTCTCTCTCTCTCTCCACACAATGTTTCTCGCTCTCTCTCTCTCTCTCCCCAGTTTCTCTCTCTCTCTCCCCGAGTGTTTCTCCCTCTCACCCCCCAGTGTTTCTCTCTTTCTCCACCAGTGTTTCTCTCTTTCTCCACCAGTGTTTCTCTCTCTCTCCCCCAGTGTTTCTCTCTCTCTCCCCCCAGTGTTTCTCTCTCTCTCCCCCCAGTGTTTCTCTCTCTCTCCCCCCAGTGTTTCTCTCTCTCTCCCCCCAGTGTTTCTCTCTCGCTCCCCCCAGTGTTATTCTCTCCCTCTCTCCCCCCAGTGTTTCTCTCTCTCCCACCCCCCGTGCATCTCTCTCTCTTTCTCCAGTGTTTCCCTCTCTCCACCAGTGTTTATCTCTCTCTCTCTCCCCCCGGTGTTTTTCTCTCTCCCTCCCCCCATTGTTTCTCTCTCTCGCTCCCCCCAGTATTTCTCTCTCTCTCCCCCCAGTATTTCTCTCTCTCTCCCCCCAGTGTTTATCTCTCTCCCCCAGTGCTTTTATCTCACTCTCCCCCCCACCAGTGTTTCTCTCTCTCCTCCCCAGTGTTTCTCTCTCTCTCTCTCCCCACTGAGTTTCTCTCTCCCTCTTTCCCCCCAGTGTTTCTCTCTCTCTCCCCCCCCCCCCCCCCGTGCATCTCTCTCTCTTTCTCCAGTGTTTCTCTCTCTCCACCAGTATTTCTCTCTCTCTCTCTCGCAGTGTTTCTCTCTCTCCTCCCAGTGGATCTCTCACTCTCCCCACAGTGTTTCTGTCTCTTCCCCCCCCCCGTGCATCTCTCTCTCTTTCTCCAGTGTTTCTCTCTCTCCACCAGTGTTTCTCTCTCTCTCTCCCCCCAGTGTTTCTCTCTCTCCTCCCAGTGTATCTCTCACTCTCCCCACAGTGTTTCTGTCTCTCCCCCCCCCAGTGTTTATCTCTCTCTCTCTGTCCCCCCAGTGTTTCTCTCTCTCGTTCCCCCCAGTGATTCTCTCTCTCTCACCCAGTGTTTCTCTTTCTCTCCCCGCAGTGTTTCACTCTCTCTCCCCCCACTGTTTCTCTCTCTCTCTCCCCCCCCCCAGTTTTTCTCTCTCTCTCCCCCCAGTGTTTCTCTCTCTCTCCCCCCAGTGTTTCTCTGTCTCCCCCCATTGTTTCACCCTCTTTCCACCCACTGTTTCTCTCTCTCTCTCCCCCCAGTGTTTCTCTCTCTCTACCCCCAGTTTTTCTCTCTCTCACCCCCCAGTGTTTATCCCACTCTCCCCCCAGTGTTATTATTTCTCTCCTCTCAGTGTTTCTCTCTCTCCCCCCAGTGTTTCTCTATCACTCTCACCCAGTGTTTCTCTCTCTCTCTCTCCCCCCAGTGCTTTTCTCTCTCTCCCCCCAGTGTTTCTCTCTCTGTCTCTCCCCCCAGTGTTTTTCTCTATCTCTCTCCCCCAGTGGTTCTCTCTCTCCCCCCAGTATTTCTCTCTCTCTCCCCGCAGTGTTTGTCTCTCTCCACCAGTGTTTCTCTCCTTCTCCACCCATTGTTTCTCGCCCTTCTCCCCAGTGTTTCTCTCTCTCCCCCAAGTGTTGTTCGCTCTCCCCCCGTGTTTCTCTCTCTCTCTCTCAGACCAGTGTTTCTCTCTCTCCTCCCCAATGTTTCTCTATCTCTCTCCCGACTGAGTTTCTCTCTCTCTCTCCACACAATGTTTCTCGCTCTCTCTCTCTCTCTCCACCAGTTTTTCTCTCTCTCTCCCCCCAGTGTTTGTCTCTCTCTCCCCCCAGCGTTTTTCTCTCTCTCTCTCCCCCCAGTGTTTCTCTCCCCCCAGTATTTCTCCCTCTCTCCCCCAGTGTTTCTCTCTCTCCTCCGCAGTGTTTCTCTCTCTCCTCCGCAGTGTTTCTCTCTCTCCTCCGCAGTGTTGCTCTCTCTCCTCCGCAGTGTTGCTCTCTCTCCTCCGCAGTGTTGCTCTCTCTCCTCCGCAGTGTTTCTCTCTCTCTCCCCCCAGTGTTTCTCTCTCTCCCCCAGTGTTTTTATCTCACTTCCCCCCCCCCCCAGTGTTTCTCTCTCTCCTCCCCAGTGTTTCTCTCTCTCCTCCCCAGTGTTTCTCTCTCTCTCTCCCCCCAGTGTTTCTCTCTCTCCTCCCAGTGTATCTCTCACTCTCCCCACAGTGTTTCTGTCTCTCCCCCCCACCCAGTGTTTATCTCTCTCTCTCTCCCCCCGGTGTTTTTCTCTCTCCCTCCCCCCATTGTTTCTCTCTCTCGCTCCCCCCAGTGTTTCTCTCGCTCTCCCCGCAGTGTTTCTCTTTCTCTCCCCGCAGTGTTTCTCTCTCTCTCCCCCCAGTTTTTCTCTCTCTCTCCCCCCCAGTTTTTCTCTCTCTCTCCCCTCAGTGTTTCTCTCTCTCCCCCCAGTGTTTCTCTATCACTCTCACCCAGTGTTTCTCTCTCTCTCCCCCCCCCAGTGTTTCTCTGTCTCCCCCCATTGTTTCACCCTCTTTCCACCCACTGTTTCTCTCTCTCTCCCCCCAGTGTTTCTCTATCTCTACCCCCAGTTTTTCTCTCTCTCACCCCCCAGTGTTTATCCCACTCTCCCCCCAGTGTTATTCTTTCTCTCCCCTCAGAGTTTCTCTCTCTCCCCCCAGTGTTTCTCTATCACTCTCACCCAGTGTTTCTCTCTCCCTCTCTCCCCCCAGTGCTTTTCTCTCTCTCCCCCCAGTGTTTCTCTCTCTGTCTCTCCCCCCAGTGTTTTTCTCTATCTCTCTCCCCCAGTGGTTCTCTCTCTCCTCCCAGTGTTTCTCTCTCTCTCCCCCCAGTGTTTGTCTCTCTCCACCAGTGTTTCTCTCCCTCTCCCCCCAGTGTCTCTCTCTCTCTCTCTCCCCCCAGTGCTTTTCTCTCTCTCCCCCCAGTGCTTTTCTCTCTCTCCCCCCAGTGTTTCTCTCTCTGTCTCTCCCCCCAGTGTATTTCTCTATCTCTCTCCCCCAGTGGTTCTCTCTCTCCACCCAGTGTTTCTCTCTCTCTCCCCCCAGTGTTTGTCTCTCTCCACCAGTGTTTCTCTCCCTCTCCCCCCAGTGTTTCTCGCCCTTCTCCCCAGTGTTTCTCTCTCTCCCCCAAGTGTTGTTCGCTCTCCCCCGTGTTTCTCTCTCTCTCTCTCTCCTCCCCAGTGTTTCTCTCTCTCCTCCCCAGTGTTTCTCTCTCTCTCTCCCGACTGAGTTTCTCTCTCTCTCTCTCTCCACACAATGTTTCTCGCTCTCTCTCTCTCTCTCCCCAGTTTCTCTCTCTCTCTCCCCCAGTGTTTCTCCCTCTCACCCCCCAGTGTTTCTCTCTTTCTCCACCAGTGTTTCTCTCTTTCTCCACCAGTGTTTCTCTCTTTCTCCACCAGTGTTTCTCTCTCTCTCCCCCCAGTGTTTCTCTCTCTCTCCCCCCAGTGTTTCTCTCTCTCTCCCCCCAGTGTTTCTGTCTCTCTCCCCCCAGTGTTTCTCTCTCGCTCCCCGCAGTGTTATTCTCTCCCTCTCTCCCCCCAGTGTTTCTCTCTCTCCCACCCCCCGTGCATCTCTCTCTCTTTCTCCAGTGTTTCTCTCTCTCCACCAGTGTTTCTCTCTCTCTCTCCCCCCAGTGTTTCTCTCTCTCCTCCCAGTGTATCTCTCACTCTCCCCACAGTGTTTCTGTCTCTCCCCCCCACCCAGTGTTTATCTCTCTCTCTCTCCCCCCGGTGTTTTTCTCTCTCCCTCCCCCCATTGTTTCTCTCTCTTGCTCCCCCCAGTCTTTCTCTCTCTCTCACCCAGTGTTTCTCTCTCTCTCACCCAGTGTTTCTCTCTCTCTCACCCAGTGTTTCTCTCTCTCTCACCCAGTGTTTCTCTTTCTCTCCCCGCAGTGTTTCTCTCTCTCTCCCCCCACTGTTTCTCTCTCTCTCCCCCCCAGTTTTTCTCTCTCTCTCCCCCCAGTGTTTCTCTCTCTCTCCCCCCAGTGTTTCTCCGTCTCCCCCCATTGTTTCACCCTCTTTCCACCCACTGTTTCTCTCTCTCTCTCTACCCCCAGTGTTTCCCTCTCTCTACCCCCAGTTTTTCTCTCTCTCACCCCCCAGTGTTTATCCCACTCTCCCCCCAGTGTTATTCTTTCGCTCCCCTCAGTGTTTCTCTCTCTCCCCCCAGTGTTTCTCTATCACTCTCACCCAGTGTTTCACTCTCTCTCTCTCCCCCCAGTGCTTTTCTCTCTCTCCCCCCAGTGTTTCTCTCTCTGTCTCTCCCCCCAGTGTTTTTGTCTATCTCTCTCCCCCCAGTGGTTCTCTCTCTCCCCCCAGTGTTTCTCTCTCTCTCCCCGCAGTGTTTGTCTCTCTCCACCATTGTTTCTCGCCCTTCTCCCCAGTGTTTCTCTCTCTTCCCCATGTGTTGTTCGCTCTCCCCCCGTGTTTCTCTCTCTCTCTCTCAGACCAGTGTTTCTCTCTCTCCTCCCCAATGTTTCTCTATCTCTCTCCCGACTGAGTTTCCCTCTATCTCTCCACACAATGTTTCTCGCTCTCTCTCTCTCTCTCCACCAGTTTTTCTCTCTCTCTCCCCCCAGTGTTTGTCTCTCTCTCCCCCCAGCGTTTTTCTCTCTCTCTCTCCCCCCAGCGTTTTTCTCTCTCTCTCTCCCCCCAGTGTTTCTCTCCCCCCAGTATTTCTCCCTCTCTCCCCCAGTGTTTCTCTCTCTCCTCCGCAGTGTTTCTCTCTCTCTCCCCCCAGTGTTTCTCTCTCTCCCCCGGTGTTTTTATCTCACTTCCCCCCCCCCCAGTGTTTCTCTCTCTCCTCCCCAGTGTTTCTCTCCCTCTCTCTCTCCACCAGTGTTTCTCTCTCTCTCCACCAGTGTTTCTCTCTCTCTCTCCCCCCAGTGTTTCTCTCTCTCCTCCCAGTGTATCTCTCACTCTCCCCACAGTGTTTCTGTCTCTCCCCCCCACTCAGTGTTTATCTCTCTCTCTCTCCCCCCGGTGTTTTTCTCTCTCCCTCCCCTGATTGTTTCTCTCTCTTGCTCCCCCCAGTGTTTCTCTCTCTCTCACCCAGTGTTTCTCTTTCTCTCCCCGCAGTGTTTCTCTCTCTCTCCCCCCACTGTTTCTCTCTCTCTCCCCCCAGTTTTTCTCTCTCTCTCCCCCCAGTGTTTCTCTCTCTCTCCCCCCAGTGTTTCTCTGTCTCCCCCCATTGTTTCACCCTCTTTCCACCCACTGTTTCTCTCTCTCTCTCTACCCCCAGTGTTTCCCTCTCTCTACCCCCAGTTTTTCTCTCTCTCACCCCCCAGTGTTTATCCCACTCTCCCCCCAGTGTTATTCTTTCTCTCCCCTCGGTGTTTCTCTCTCTCCCCCCAGTGTTTCTCTATCACTCTCACCCAGTGTTTCTCTCTCTCTCTCTCCCCCCAGTGCTTTTCTCTCTCTCCCCCCAGTGTTTCTCTCTCTGTCTCTCCCCCAGTGTTTTTGTCCATCTCTCTCCCCCCAGTGGTTCTCTCTCTCCCCCCAGTGTTTCTCTCTCTCTCCCCCCAGTGTTTGTCTCTCTCCACCAGTGTTTCTCTCCCTCTCCCCCCATTGTTTCTCGCCCTTCTCCCCAGTGTTTCTCTCTCTCCCCCAAGTGTTGTTCGCTCTCCCCCCGTGTTTCTCTCTCTCTCTCTCAGACCAGTGTTTCTCTCTCTCATCCCCAATGTTTCTCTATCTCTCTCCCGACTGAGTTTCTCTCTCTCTCTCCACACAATGTTTCTCGCTCTCTCTCTCTCTCTCCACCAGTTTTTCTCTCTCTCTCCCCCCAGTGTTTGTCTCTCTCTCCCACAGCGTTTTTCTCTCTCTCTCTCCCCCCAGTATTTCTCTCTCTCTCCCCCCAGTATTTCTCTCTCTCTCCCCCCAGTATTTCTCTCTCTCTCCCCCCAGTGTTTCTCTCTCTCCTCCGCAGTGTTTCTCTCTCTCCTCCGCAGTGTTTCTCTCTCTCCCCCCAGTGTTTCTCTCTCTCCCCCAGTGTTTTTATCTCACTCTCCCCCCTACCAGTGTTTCTCTCTCCCCTCCCCAGTGTTTCTCTCTCTCTCTCTCCCCACTGAGTTTCTCTCTCCCTCTTTCCCCCCAGTGTTTCTCTCTCTCCCCCCCCCCCGTGCATCTCTCTCTCTTTCTCCAGTATTTCTCTCTCTCCACCAGTGTTTCTCTCTCTCTCTCTCGCAGTATTTCTCTCTCTCCTCCCAATGTATCTCTCACTCTCCCCACAGTGTTTATGTCTCTCCGCCCCCCCCCCGTGCATCTCTCTCTATCTCCAGTGTTTCTCTCTCTCCACCAGTGTTTCTCTCTCTCTCTCCCCCCAGTGTTTCTCTCTCTCCTCCCAGTGCATCTCTCACTCTCCCCACAGTGTTTCTGTCTCTCCCCCCCCAGTGTTTATCTCTCTCTCTGTCCCCCCAGTGTTTCTCTCTCTCGTTCCCCCCAGTGATTCTCTCTCTCTCACCCAGTGTTTCTCTTTCTCTCCCCGCAGTGTTTCTCTCTCTCTCCCCCCACTGTTTCTCTCTCTCTCCCCCCCCCCCAGTTTTTCTCTCTCTCTCCCCCCAGTGTTTCTCTCTCTCTCCCCCCAGTGTTTCTCTGTCTCCCCCCATTGTTTCACCCTCTTTCCACCCACTGTTTCTCTCTCTCTCTCCCCCCATTGTTTCTCTCTCTCTACCCCCAGTTTTTCTCTCTCTCACCCCCCAGTGTTTATCCCACTCTCCCCCCAGTGTTATTATTTCTCTCCCCTCAGTGTTTCTCTCTCTCCCCCCAGTGTTTCTCTATCACTCTCACCCAGTGTTTCTCTCTCTCTCTCTCTCCCCCCAGTGCTTTTCTCTCTCTCCCCCCAGTGTTTCTCTCTCTGTCTCTCCCCCCAGTGTTTTTCTCTATCTCTCTCCCCCAGTGGTTCTCTCTCTCCTCCCAGTATTTCTCTCTCTCTCCCCGCAGTGTTTGTCTCTCTCCACCAGTGTTTCTCTCCTTCTCCCCCCATTGTTTCTCGCCCTTCTCCCCAGTGTTTCTCTCTCTCCCCCAAGTGTTGTTCGCTCTCCCCCCGTGTTTCTCTCTCTCTCTCTCTCAGACCAGTGTTTCTCTCTCTCCTCCCCAATGTTTCTCTATCTCTCTCCCGACTGAGTTTCTCTCTCTCTCTCCACACAATGTTTCTCGCTCTCTCTCTCTCTCTCCACCAGTTTTTCTCTCTCTCTCCCCCCAGTGTTTGTCTCTCTCTCCCCCCAGCGTTTTTCTCTCTCTCTCTCCCCCCAGTGTTTCTCTCCCCCCAGTATTTCTCGCTCTCTCCCCCAGTGTTTCTCTCTCTCCTCCGCAGTGTTTCTCTCTCTCTCCCCCCAGTGTTTCTCTCTCTCCCCCAGTGTTTTTATCTCACTTTCCCCCCCCCCCCCAGTGTTTCTCTCTCTCCTCCCCAGTGTTTCACTCCCTCTCTCTCCCCCCAGTGTTTCTCTCTCTCTCACCCCAGTGTTTCTCGCCCTCCTCCCCAGTGTTTCTCTCCCTCCCCCAAGTGTATCTGTCACTCTCCCCACAGTGTTTCTGTCTCTCCCCCCCACCCAGTGTTTATCTCTCTCTCTCTCCCCCCGGTGTTTTTCTCTCTCCCTCCCCCCATTGTTTCTCTCTCTCGCTCACCCCATTGTTTCTCTCTCTCGCTCCCCCAGTGTTTCTCTCTCTCTCACCCAGTGCTTCTCTCTCTCCCCCCACTGTTTCTCTCTCACTCCCCCCCCCAGTGTTTCTCTCTCTCTCCCCCCAGTGTTTCTCTCTCTCTCCCCCCAGTGTTTCTCTCTCTCTCCCCCCAGTGTTTCTCTCTCTCACCCCAGTGTTTCTCTCTCTCTCACCCCAGTGTTTCTCTCTCTATCCCCCCAGTGTTTCTCTCTCCCCTCCCCAGTGTTTCTCTCTCTCTCTCTCCCCACTGAGTTTCTCTCTCCCTCTTTCCCCCCAGTGTTTCTCTCTCTCCCCCCCCCCCCCCGTGCATCTCTCTCTCTTTCTCCAGTGTTTCTCTCTCTCCACCAGTGTTTCTCTCTCTCTCTCTCGCAGTATTTCTCTCTCTCCTCCCAATGTATCTCTCACTCTCCCCACAGTGTTTATGTCTCTCCCCCCCCCCCCGTGCATCTCTCTCTATCTCCAGTGTTTCTCTCTCTCCACCAGTGTTTCTCTCTCTCTCTCCCCCCAGTGTTTCTCTCTCTCCTCCCAGTGCATCTCTCACTCTCCCCACAGTGTTTCTGTCTCTCCCCCCCCAGTGTTTATCTCTCTCTCTGTCCCCCCAGTGTTTCTCTCTCTCGTTCCCCCCAGTGATTCTCTCTCTCTCACCCAGTGTTTCTCTTTCTCTCCCCGCAGTGTTTCTCTCTCTCTCCCCCCACTGTTTCTCTCTCTCTCCCCCCCCCCCAGTTTTTCTCTCTCTCTCCCCCCAGTGTTTCTCTCTCTCTCCCCCCAGTGTTTCTCTGTCTCCCCCCATTGTTTCACCCTCTTTCCACCCACTGTTTCTCTCTCTCTCTCCCCCCATTGTTTCTCTCTCTCTACCCCCAGTTTTTCTCTCTCTCACCCCCCAGTGTTTATCCCACTCTCCCCCCAGTGTTATTATTTCTCTCCCCTCAGTGTTTCTCTCTCTCCCCCCAGTGTTTCTCTATCACTCTCACCCAGTGTTTCTCTCTCTCTCTCTCTCCCCCCAGTGCTTTTCTCTCTCTCCCCCCAGTGTTTCTCTCTCTGTCTCTCCCCCCAGTGTTTTTCTCTATCTCTCTCCCCCAGTGGTTCTCTCTCTCCTCCCAGTATTTCTCTCTCTCTCCCCGCAGTGTTTGTCTCTCTCCACCAGTGTTTCTCTCCTTCTCCCCCCATTGTTTCTCGCCCTTCTCCCCAGTGTTTCTCTCTCTCCCCCAAGTGTTGTTCGCTCTCCCCCCGTGTTTCTCTCTCTCTCTCTCAGACCAGTGTTTCTCTCTCTCCTCCCCAATGTTTCTCTATCTCTCTCCCGACTGAGTTTCTCTCTCTCTCTCCACACAATGTTTCTCGCTCTCTCTCTCTCTCTCCACCAGTTTTTCTCTCTCTCTCCCCCCAGTGTTTGTCTCTCTCTCCCCCCAGCGTTTTTCTCTCTCTCTCTCCCCCCAGTGTTTCTCTCCCCCCAGTATTTCTCGCTCTCTCCCCCAGTGTTTCTCTCTCTCCTCCGCAGTGTTTCTCTCTCTCTCCCCCCAGTGTTTCTCTCTCTCCCCCAGTGTTTTTATCTCACTTTCCCCCCCCCCCAGTGTTTCTCTCTCTCCTCCCCAGTGTTTCTCTCCCTCTCTCTCCCCCCAGTGTTTCTCTCTCTCTCACCCCAGTGTTTCTCGCCCTCCTCCCCAGTGTTTCTCTCCCTCCCCCAAGTGTATCTGTCACTCTCCCCACAGTGTTTCTGTCTCTCCCCCCCACCCAGTGTTTATCTCTCTCTCTCTCCCCCCGGTGTTTTTCTCTCTCCCTCCCCCCATTGTTTCTCTCTCTCGCTCACCCCATTGTTTCTCTCTCTCGCTCCCCCAGTGTTTCTCTCTCTCTCACCCAGTGTTTCTCTCTCTCTCCACGCAGTGCTTCTCTCTCTCCCCCCACTGTTTCTCTCTCACTCCCCCCCCCAGTGTTTCTCTCTCTCTCCCCCCAGTGTTTCTCTCTCTCTCACCCCAGTGTTTCTCTCTCTCTCACCCCAGTGTTTCTCTCTCTATCCCCCCAGTGTTTCTCTCTCTCTCCCCCCAGTGTTTCTCTGTCTCCCCCCATTGTTTCACCCTTTTTCCACCCACTGTTTCTCTCTCTCTCTCCCCCCAGTGTTTCTCTATCTCTACCCCCAGTTTTTCTCTCTCTCACCCCCCAGTGTTCATCCCACTCTCCCCCCAGTGTTATTCTTTCTCTCCCCTCAGAGTTTCTCTCTCTCCCCCCAGTGTTTCTCTATCACTCTCACCCAGTGTTTCTCTCTCTCTCTCTCCCCCCAGTGCTTTTCTCTCTCTCCCCCCAGTGTTTCTCTCTCTGTCTCTCCCCCCAGTGTTTTTCTCTATCTCTCTCCCCCAGTGGTTCTCTCTCTCCCCCCAGTGTTTCTCTCTCTCTCCCCCCAGTGTTTCTCTCTCTCTCCCCCCAGTGTTTCTCTCTCTCTCCCCCCAGTGTTTCTCTCCCTCTCCCCCCAATGTTTCTATCCCTCTCCCCCCAGTGTTTCTCGCCCTTCTCCCCAGTGTTTCTCTCTCTCTCTCTCCCCCCAGTGCTTTTCTCTCTCTCCCCCCAGTGTTTCTCTCTATGTCTCTCCGACCAGTGGTTCTCTCTCTCCCCCCAGTGGTTCTCTCTCTCCCCCCAGTGGTTCTCTCTCTCCCCCCAGTGGTTCTCTCTCTCCCCCCAGTGTTTCTCTCTCTCTCCCCCCAGTGTTTCTCTCCCTCTCCCCCCAGTGTTTCTCTCCCTCTCCCCCCAGTGTTTCTCGCCCTTCTCCCCAGTGTTTCTCTCTCTCTCCCAAGTGTTGTTCGCTCTCCCCCCGTGTTTTTCTCTCTCTCTCTCCCACCAGTGTTTCTCTCTCTCCTCCCCAGTGTTTCTCTCTCTCTCTCCCGACTGAGTTTCTCTCTCTCTCTCTCCACACAATGTTTCTCGCTCTCTCTCTCTCGCTCCCCAGTTTCTCTCCCTCTCACCCCCAGTGTTTCTCCCTCTCACCCCCAGTGTTTCTCTCTTTCTCCACCAGTGTTTCTCTCTTTCTCCACCAGTGTTTCTCTCTCTCTCCCCCCCAGTGTTTCTCTCTCGCTCCCCCCAGTGTTTTTCTCTCCCTCTCTCCCCCCAGTGTTTCTCTCTCTCCCACCCCCCGTGCATCTCTCTCTCTTTCTCCAGTGTTTCTCTCTCTCCCCCAAGTGTTGTTCACTCTCCCCCCGTGTTTCTCTCTCTCTCTCTCAGACCAGTGTTTCTCTCTCTCTCTCCACACAATGTTTCTCGCTCTCTCTCTCTCTCTCCACCAGTTTTTCTCTCTCTCTCCCCCCAGTGTTTGTCTCTCTCTCCCCCCAGCGTTTTTCTCTCTCTCTCTCCCCCCAGTGTTTCTCTCCCCCCAGTATTTCTCCCTCTCTCCCCCAGTGTTTCTCTCTCTCCTCCGCAGTGTTTCTCTCTCTCTCCCCCCAGTGTTTCTCTCTCTCCCCCAGTGTTTTTATCTCACTTCCCCCCCCCCAGTGTTTCTCTCTCTCCTCCCCAGTGTTTCTCTCCCTCTCTCTCCCCCCAGTGTTTCTCTCTCTCTCACCCCAGTGTTTCTCGCCCTCCTCCCCAGTGTTTCTCTCCCTCCCCCAAGTGTATCTGTCACTCTCCCCACAGTGTTTCTGTCTCTCCCCCCCACCCAGTGTTTATCTCTCTCTCTCTCCCCCCGGTGTTTTTCTCTCTCCCTCCCCCCATTGTTTCTCTCTCTCGCTCACCCCATTGTTTCTCTCTCTCGCTCCCCCCAGTGTTTCTCTCTCTCTCACCCAGTGTTTCTCTCTCTCTCCACGCAGTGCTTCTCTCTCTCCCCCCACTGTTTCTCTCTCACTCCCCCCCCCAGTGTTTCTCTCTCTCTCACCCCAGTGTTTCTCTCTCTCTCACCCCAGTGTTTCTCTCTCTCTCACCCCAGTGTTTCTCTCTCTCTCACCCCAGTGTTTCTCTCTCTCTCTCTCTCACCCCAGTGTTTCTCTCTCTATCCCCCCAGTGTTTCTCTCTCTCTCCCCGCAGTGTTTCTCTCTCTCTCCCCCCATTGTTTCACCCTTTTTCCACCCACTGTTTCTCTCTCTCTCTCCCCCCAGTGTTTCTCTATCTCTACCCCCAGTTTTTCTCTCTCTCACCCCCCAGTGTTCATCCCACTCTCCCCCCAGTGTTATTCTTTCTCTCCCCTCAGAGTTTCTCTCTCTTCCCCCAGTGTTTCTCTGTCACTCTCACCCAGTGTTTCTCTCTCTCTCTCTCCCCCCCAGTGCTTTTCTCTCTCTCCCCCCAGTGTTTCTCTCTCTGTCTCTCCCCCCAGTGTTTTTCTCTATCTCTCTCCCCCAGTGGTTCTCTCTCTCCCCCCAGTGTTTCTCTCTCTCTCCCCCCAGTGTTTCTCTCTCTCTCCCCCCAGTGTTTCTCTCCCTCTCCCCCCAGTGTTTCTCTCCCTCTCCCCCCAGTGTTTCTCTCCCTCTCCCCCCAGTGTTTCTCTCCCTCTCCCCCCAGTGTTTCTCTCCCTCTCCCCCCAATGTTTCTCTCCCTCTCCCCCCAGTGTTTCTCGCCCTTCTCCCCAGTGTTTCTCTCTCTCTCTCTCCCCCCAGTGTTTCTCTCTCTGTCTCTCCCCCCAGTGTTTCTCTCTCTGTCTCTCCCCCCAGTGGTTCTCTCTCTCCCCCTAGTGGTTCTCTCTCTCCCCCCAGTGTTTCTCTCTCTCTCCCCCCAGTGTTTGTCTCTCTCCACCAGTGTTTCTCTCCCTCTCCCCCCAGTGTTTCTCGCCCTTCTCCCCAGTGTTTCTCTCTCTCTCACAAGTGTTGTTCGCTCTCCCCCCGTGTTTCTCCCTCTCCTCCCCAGTGTTTCTCTCTCTCTCTCCCGACTGAGTTTCTCTCTCTCTCTCTCCACACAATGTTTCTCGCTCTCTCTCTCTCTCTCCCCAGTTTCTCTCTCTCTCTCCCCCAGTGTTTCTCCCTCTCACCCCCAGTGTTTCTCTCTTTCTCCACCAGTGTTTCTCTCTCTCTCCCCCCCAGTGTTTCTCTCTCGCTCCCCCCAGTGTTTTTCTCTCCCTCTCTCCCCCCAGTGTTTCTCTCTCTCCTCCCAGTGTATCTCTCACTCTCCCCACAGTGTTTCTGTCTCTCCCCCCACCCAGTGTTTATCTCTCTCTCTCTCCCCCCGGTGTTTTTCTCTCTCCCTCTCCCCATTGTTTCTCTCTCTCGCTCCCCCCAGTGTTTCTCTCTCTCTCACCCAGTGTTTCTCTTTCTCTCCCCGCAGTGTTTCTCTCTCTCTCCCCCCACTGTTTCTCTCTCTCTCCCCCCCAGTTTTTCTCTCTCTCTCCCCCCAGTGTTTCTCTCTCTCTCCCCCAGTGTTTCTCTGTCTCCCCCCATTGTTTCACCCTCTTTCCACCCACTGTTTCTCTCTCTCTCTCCCCCCAGTGTTTCCCTCTCTCTACCCCCAGTTTTTCTCTCTCTCACCCCCCAGTGTTTATCCCACTCTCCCCCCAGTGTTATTCTTTCTCTCCCCCCAGTGTTATTCTTTCTCTCCCCTCAGTGTTTCTCTCTCTCCCCCCAGTGTTTCTCTATCACTCTCACCCAGTGTTTCTCTCTCTCTCTCTCCCCCAGTGCTTTTCTCTCTCTCCCCCCAGTGTTTCTCTCTCTGTCTCTCCCACCAGTGTTTTTGTCTATCTCTCTCCCCCAGTGGTTCTCTCTCTCCCCCCAGTGTTTCTCTCTCTCTCCCCCCAGTGTTTGTCTCTCTCCACCAGTGTTTCTCTCCCTCTCCCCCCATTGTTTCTCGCCCTTCTCCCCAGTGTTTCTCTCTCTCCCCCAAGTGTTGTTCGCTCTCCCCCCGTGTTTCTCTCTCTCTCTCTCAGACCAGTGTTTCTCTCTCTCATCCCCAATGTTTCTCTATCTCTCTCCCGACTGAGTTTCTCTCTCTCTCTCCCCCCAGTGTTTCTCTCTCTCTCCCCCCAGCGTTTTTCTCTGTCTCTCTCCCCCCAGTGTTTCTCTCTCTCTCCCCCCAGTGTTTCTCTCTCTCTCCCCCCAGTGTTTCTCTGTCTCCCCCCATTGTTTCACCCTTTTTCCACCCACTGTTTCTCTCTCTATCTCTACCCCCAGTTTTTCTCTATCTCTACCCCCAGTGTTTCTCTATCTCTACCCCCAGTTTTTCTCTCTCTCACCCCCCAGTGTTTATCCCACTCTCCCCCCAGTGTTATTCTTTCTCTCCCCTCAGAGTTTCTCTCTCTCCCCCCAGTGTTTCTCTATCACTCTCACCCAGTTTTTCTCTCTCTCTCTCTCCCCCCAGTGCTTTTCTCTCTCTCCCCCCAGTGTTTCTCTCTCTGTCTCTCCCCCCAGTGTTTTTCTCTATCTCTCTCCCCCAGTGGTTCTCTGTCTCCCCCCAGTGTTTCTCTCTCTCTCCCCCCAGTGTTTCTCTCTCTCTCCCCCCAGTGTTTCTCTCTCTCCCCCCAGTGTTTGTCTCTCTCCACCAGTGTTTCTCTCCCTCTCCCCCCTGTGTTTCTCGCCCTTCTCCCCAGTGTTTCTCTCTCTCTCTCCCCCCCAGTGCTTTTCTCTCTCTCTCCCCAGTGTTTCTCTCTCTGTCTCTCCCCCCAGTGTTTCTCTCTCTCTCCCCCCAGTGTTTGTCTCTCTCCACCAGTGTTTCTCTCCCTCTCCCCCCAGTGTTTCTCGCCCTTCTCCCCAGTGTTTCTCTCTCTCCCCCAAGTGTTGTTCGCTCTCCCCCCGTGTTTCTCTCTCTCTCTCTCCCCCCAGTGTTTCTCTCTCTCCCCGCAGTGTTTCTCTCTCTCTCCCCCCACTGTTTCTCTCTCTCTCCCCCCCCAGTGTTTCTCTCTCTCTCCCCCCCCAGTGTTTCTCTCTCTCTCCCCCCAGTGTTTCTCTCTCTCTCCCCGCAGTGTTTCTCTCTCTCTCCCCCCAGTGTTTCTCTCTCTCTCCCCCCAGTGTTTCTCTCTCTCTCCCCCCAGTGTTTCTCTCTCTCCCCCCAGTGTTTCTCTCTCTCTCCCCCCAGTGTTTCTCTCTCTCTCCCCCCAGTGTTTCTCTCTCTCTCCCCCCAGTGTTTCTCTCTCTCTCCCCCCAGTGTTTCTCTCTCTCTCCCCCCAGTGTTTCTCTGTCTCCCCCCATTGTTTCACCCTTTTTCCACCCACTGTTTCTCTCTCTCTCTCCCCCCACTGTTTCTCTATCTCGACCCCCAGTTTTTCTCTCTCTCACCCCCCAGTGTTATTCTTTCTCTCCCCTCAGAGTTTCTCTCTCTCCCCCCAGTGTTTCTCTATCACTCTCACCCAGTGTTTCTCTCTCTCTCTCTCCCCCCAGTGCTTTTCTCTCTCTCCCCCCAGTGTTTCTCTCTCTGTCTCTCCCCCCAGTGTTTTTCTCTATCTCTCTCCCCCAGTGGTTCTCTCTCTCCCCCCAGTGTTTCTCTCTCTCTCCCCCCAGTGTTTCTCTCCCTCTCCCCCCAGTGTTTCTCTCCCTCTCCCCCCAGTGTTTCTCTCCCTCTCCCCCCAGTGTTTCTCTCCCTCTCCCCCCAGTGTTTCTCTCCCTCTCCCCCCAGTGTTTCTCGACCTTCTCCCCAGTGTTTCTCTCTCTCTCTCTCCCCCCAGTGCTTTTCTCTCTCTCCCCCCAGTGTTTCTCTCTCTGTCTCTCCCCCCAGTGGTTCTCTCTCTCCCCCCAGTGGTTCTCTCTCTCCCCCCAGTGGTTCTCTCTCTCCCCCCAGTGGTTCTCTCTCTCCCCCCAGTGGTTCTCTCTCTCCCCCCAGTGGTTCTCTCTCTCCCCCCAGTGGTTCTCTCTCTCCCCCCAGTGGTTCTCTCTCTCCCCCCAGTGGTTCTCTCTCTCCCCCCAGTGTTTCTCTCTCTCTCCCCCCAGTGTTTGTCTCTCTCTCCCCCCAGTGGTTCTCTCTCTCCCCCCAGTGGTTCTCTCTCTCCCCCCAGTGGTTCTCTCTCTCCCCCCAGTGGTTCTCTCTCTCCCCCCAGTGGTTCTCTCTCTCTCCCCCCAGTGTTTGTCTCTCTCTCCCCCCAGTGTTTGTCTCTCTCCACCAGTGTTTCTCTCCCTCTCCCCCCAGTGTTTCTCGCCCTTCTCCCCAGTGTTTCTCTCTCTCTCCCAAGTGTTGTTCGCTCTCCCCCCGTGTTTCTCTCTCTCTCTCTCCCCCCAGTGTTTCTCTCTCTCCTCCCCAGTGTTTCTCTCTCTCTCTCCCGACTGAGTTTCTCTCTCTCTCTCTCCACACAATGTTTCTCGCTCTCTCTCTCTCGCTCCCCAGTTTCTCTCCCTCTCACCCCCAGTGTTTCTCCCTCTCACCCCCAGTGTTTCTCTCTCTCTCCCCCCAGTGTTTGTCTCTCTCTCCCCCCAGTGGTTCTCTCTCTCCCCCCAGTGGTTCTCTCTCTCCCCCCAGTGGTTCTCTCTCTCCCCCCAGTGGTTCTCTCTCTCCCCCCAGTGGTTCTCTCTCTCCCCCCAGTGGTTCTCTCTCTCCCCCCAGTGGTTCTCTCTCTCCCCCCAGTGTTTCTCTCTCTCTCCCCCCAGTGTTTGTCTCTCTCTCCCCCCAGTGTTTGTCTCTCTCCACCAGTGTTTCTCTCCCTCTCCCCCCAGTGTTTCTCGCCCTTCTCCCCAGTGTTTCTCTCTCTCTCCCAAGTGTTGTTCGCTCTCCCCCCGTGTTTCTCTCTCTCTCTCTCCCCCCAGTGTTTCTCTCTCTCCTCCCCAGTGTTTCTCTCTCTCTCTCCCGACTGAGTTTCTCTCTCTCTCTCTCCACACAATGTTTCTCGCTCTCTCTCTCTCTCCCCAGTTTCTCTCTCGCTCCCCAGTTTCTCTCTCTCTCCCCCAGTGTTTCTCCCTCTCACCCCCCAGTGTTTCTCCCTCTCAGACCCCAGTGTTTCTCTCTTTCTCCACCATTGTTTCTCTCTCTCTTCCCCCAGTGTTTCTCTGTCGCTCCCCCCAGTGTTTTTCTCTCCCTCTCTCCCCCCAGTGTTTCTCTCTCTCCCACCCGCCGTGCATCTCTCTCTCTTTCTCCAGTGTTTCTCTCTCTCTCTCCCCCCAGTGTTTCTCTCTCTCCCCCCAGTGTTTCTCTATCACTCTCACCCAGTGTTTCTCTCTCTCTCTCCCCCCAGTGCTTTTCTCTCTCTCCCCCCAGTGTTTCTCTCTCTGTCTCTCCCACCAGTGTTTTTGTCTATCTCTCTCCCCCAGTGGTTCTCTCTCTCCCCCCAGTGTTTCTCTCTCTCTCCCCCCAGTGTTTGTATCTCTCCACCAGTGTTTCTCTCCCTCTCCCCCCATTCTTTCTCGCCCTTCTCCCCAGTGTTTCTCTCTCTCCCCCAAGTGTTGTTCGCTCTCCCCCCGTGTTTCTCTCTCTCTCTCTCAGACAAGTGGTTCTCTCTCTCCCCCCAGTGTTTCTCTCTCTCTCCCCCCAGTGTTTGTCTCTCTCCACCAGTGTTTCTCTCCCTCTCCCCGCAGTGTTTCTCGCCCTTCTCCCCAGTGTTTCTCTCTCTCTCCCATGTGTTGTTCGCTCTCCCCCCGTGTTTCTCTCTCTCTCTCTCCCCCCAGTGTTTCTCTCTCTCCTCCCCAGTGTTTCTCTCTCTCTCTCCCGACTGAGTTTCTCTCTCTCTCTCTCCACACAATGTTTCTCGCTCTCTCTCTCTCTCTCCCCAGTTTCTCTCTCTCTCTCCCCCAGTGTTTCTCACTCTCACCCCCCAGTGTTTCTCTCTTTCTCCACCAGTGTTTCTCTCTTTCTCCACCAGTGTTTCTCTTTTTCTCCACCAGTGTTTCTCTCTCTCTTCCCCCAGTGTTTCTCTCTCGCTCCCCCCAGTGTTTTTCTCTCCCTCTCTCCCCCCAGTGTTTCTCTCTCTCCCACCCGCCGTGCATCTCTCTCTCTTTCTCCAGTGTTTCTCTCTCTCTCTCCCCCCAGTGTTTCTCTCTCTCCCCCCAGTGTTTCTCTATCACTCTCACCCAGTGTTTCTCTCTCTCTCTCTCCCCCCAGTGCTTTTCTCTCTCTCCCCCCAGTGTTTCTCTCTCTGTCTCTCCCACCAGTGTTTTTGTCTATCTCTCTCCCCCAGTGGTTCACTCTCTCCCCCCAGTGTTTCTCTCTCTCTCCCCCCAGTGTTTGTATCTCTCCACCAGTGTTTCTCTCCCTCTCCCCCCATTGTTTCTCGCCCTTCTCCCCAGTGTTTCTCTCTCTCCCCCAAGTGTTGTTCGCTCTCCCCCCGTGTTTCTCTCTCTCTCTCTCAGACCAGTGTTTCTCTCTCTCATCCCCAATGTTTCTCTATCTCTCTCCCGACTGAGTTTCTCTCTCTCTCTCCACACAATGTTTCTCGCTCTCTCTCTCTCTCTCCCCAGTTTTTCTCTCTCTCTCCCCCCAGTGTTTGTCTCTCTCTCCCCCCAGCGTTTTTCTCTGTCTCTCTCCCCCCAGTGTTTCTCTCTCTCTCCCCCCAGTGTTTCTCTCTCTCTCCCCCCAGTGTTTCTCTCTCTCTCCCCCAGTGTTTCTCTGTCTCCCCCCATTGTTTCACCCTTTTTCCACCCACTGTTTCTCTCTCTCTCTCCCCCCAGTGTTTCTCTATCTCTACCCCCAGTTTTTCTCTCTCTCACCCCCCAGTGTTTATCCCACTCTCCCCCCAGTGTTATTCTTTCTCTCCCCTCAGAGTTTCTCTCTCTCCCCCCAGTGTTTCTCTATCACTCTCACCCAGTGTCTCTCTCTCTCTCTCTCCCCCCAGTGCTTTTCTCTCTCTCCCCCCAGTGTTTCTCTCTCTGTCTCTCCCCCCAGTGTTTTTCTCTATCTCTCTCCCCAAGTGGTTCTCTCTCTCCCCCCAGTGTTTCTCTCTCTCTCCCCCCAGTGTTTGTCTCTCTCCACCAGTGTTTCTCTCCCTCTCCCCCCAGTGTTTCTCGCCCTTCTCCCCAGTGTTTCTCTCTCTCTCTCTCCCCCCAGTGCTTTTCTCTCTCTCCCCCCAGTGTTTCTCTCTCTGTCTCTCCCCCCAGTGTTTTTCTCTATCTCTCTCCCCCAGTGGTTCTCTCTCTCACACTAGTGTTTCTCTCTCTCTCCCCCCAGTGTTTGTCTCTCTCCACCAGTGTTTCTCTCCCTCTCCCCCCAGTGTTTCTCTCCCTCTCCCCCCAGTGTTTCTCTCCCTCTCCCCCCAGTGTTTCTCTCCCTCTCCCCCCAGTGTTTCTCGCCCTTCTCCCCAGTGTTTCTCTCTTTCCCCCAAGTGTTGTTCGCTCTCCCCCCGTGTTTCTCTCTCTCTCTCTCCTCCCCAGTGTTTCTCTCTCTCCTCCCCAGTGTTTCTCTCTCTCTCTCCCGACTGAGTTTCTCTCTCTCTCTCTCCACACAATGTTTCTCGCTCTCTCTCTCTCTCCCCAGTTTCTCTCTCTCGCTCCCCCAGTGTTTCTCCCTCTCACCCCCCAGTGTTTCTCCCTCTCACCCCCAGTGTTTCTCCCTCTCACCCCCCAGTGTTTCTCCCTCTCACCCCCCAGTGTTTCTCTCTTTCTCCACCAGTGTTTCTCTCTCTCTCCCCCCAGTGTTTCTCTCTCGCTCCCCCCAGTGTTTTTCTCTCCCTCTCTCCCCCCAGTGTTTCTCTCTCTCCCACCCCCCGTGCATCTCTCTCTCTTTCTCCAGTGTTTCTCTCTCTCCACCAGTGTTTCACTCTCTCTCTCCCCCAGGTGTTTCTCTCTCTCCCCCAGGTGTATCTCTCACTCTCCCCACAGTGTTTCTGTCTCTCCCCCCAACCCAGTGTTTATCTCTCTCTCTCTCCCCCCGGTGTTTTTCTCTCTCCCTCCCCGCAGTGTTTCTCTTTCTCTCCCCGCAGTGTTTCTCTCTCTCTCCCCCCCAGTGTTTCCCTCTCTCTACCCCCAGTTTTTCTCTCTCTCACCCCCCAGTGTTTATCCCACTCTCCCACCAGTGTTATTCTTTCTCTCCCCTCAGTGTTTCTCTCTCTCCCCCCAGTGTTTGTCTCTCTCCACCAGTGTTTCACTCCCTCTCCCCCCATTGTTTCTCGCCCTTCTCCCCAGTGTTTCTCTCTCTCCCCCAAGTGTTGTTCGCTCTCCCCCCGTGTTTCTCTCTCTCTCTCTCAGACCAGTGTTTCTCTCTCTCATCCCCAATGTTTCTCTATCTCTCTCCCGACTGAGTTTCTCTCTCTCTCTCCACACAATGTTTCTCGCTCTCTCTCTCTCTCTCCCCAGTTTTTCTCTCTCTCTCCCCCCAGTGTTTGTCTCTCTCTCCCCCCAGCGTTTTTCTCTGTCTCTCTCCCCCCAGTATTTCTCTCTCTCTCCCCCCAGTATTTCTCTCTCTCTCCCCCAGTGTTTCTCTCTCTCCTCCGCAGTGTTTCTCTCTCTCTCCCCCCAGTGTTTCTCTCTCTCCCCTAGTGTTTTTATCTCACTCTCCCCCCCCACCAGTGTTTCTCTCTCTCCTCCCCAGTGTTTCTCTCTCTCTCTCTCCCCACTGAGTTTCTCTCTCTCAGCTCTCTCCCTCTTTCCCCCCAGTGTTTCTCTCTCTTCCCCCCCCCCCCCCCGGTGCATCTCTCTCTCTTACTCCAGTGTTTCTCTCTCTCCACCAGTGTTTCTCTCTCTCTCCCCCCAGTGTTTCTCTCTCTCCTCCCAGTGTATCTCTCACTCTCCCCACAGTTGTTTCTGTCTCTCCCCCCCCCCCCAGTGTTTATCTCTCTCTCTCTGTCCCCCCGGTGTTTTTCTCTCTCCCTCCCCCCATTGTTTCTCTCTCTCGCTCCCCCCAGTGATTCTCTCTCTCTCACCCAGTGTTTCTCTTTCTCTCCCCGCAGTGCTTCTCTCTCTCTCCCCCCACTGTTTCTCTCTCTCTCCCCCCCCCAGTTTTTCTCTCTCTCTCCCCCCAGTGTTTCTCTGTCTCCCCCCATTGTTTCACCCTCTTTCCACCCACTGTTTCTCTCTCTCTCTCCCCCCAGTGTTTCCCTCTCTCTACCCCCAGTGTTTCCCTCTCTCTACCCCCAGTTTTTCTCTCTCTCACCCCCCAGTGTTTATCCCACTCTCCCCCCAGTGTTTATCCCACTCTCCCCCCAGTGTTATTCTTTCTCTCCCCTCAGTGTTTCTCTCTCTCCCCCCAGTGTTTGTCTCTCTCCACCAGTGTTTCTCTCCCTCTCCCCCCATTGTTTCTCGCCCTTCTCCCCAGTGTTTCTCTCTCTCCCCCAAGTGTTGTTCGCTCTCCCCCCGTGTTTCTCTCTCTCTCTCTCAGTCCAGTGTTTCTCTCTCTCATCCCCAATGTTTCTCCATCTCTCTCCCGACTGAGTTTCTCTCTCTCTCTCCACACAATGTTTCTCGCTCTCTCTCTCTCTCCCCAGTTTTTCTCTCTCTCTCCCCCCAGTGTTTGTCTCTCTCTCCCCCCAGCGTTTTTCTCTGTCTCTCTCCCCCCAGTATTCCTCTCTCTCTACCCCCAGTATTTCTCTCTCTCTCCCCCCAGTGTTTCTCTCTCTCCTCCGCAGTGTTTCTCTCTCTCTCCCCCCAGTGTTTCTCTCTCTCCCCTAGTGTTTTTATCTCACTCTCCCCCCCCCACCAGTGTTTCTCTCTCTCCTCCCCAGTGTTTCTCTCTCTCTCTCTCCCCACTGAGTTTCTCTCTCTCAGCTCTCTCCCTCTTTCCCCCCAGTGTTTCTCTCTCTTCCCCCCCCCCGGTGCATCTCTCTCTCTTACTCCAGTGTTTCTCTCTCTCCACCAGTGTTTCTCTCTCTCCTCCCAGTGTATCTCTCACTCTCCCCACAGTGTTTCTGTCTCTCCCCCCCCCCCAGTGTTTATCTCTCTCTCTCTGTCCCCCCGGTGTTTTTCTCTCTCCCTCCCCCCATTGTTTCTCTCTCTCGCTCCCCCCAGTGATTCTCTCTCTCTCACCCAGTGTTTCTCTTTCTCTCCCCGCAGTGTTTCTCTCTCTCTCCCCCCACTGTTTCTCTCTCTCTCCCCCCCCCCAGTTTTTCTCTCTCTCTCCCCCCAGTGTTTCTCTGTCTCCCCCCATTGTTTCACCCTCTTTCCACCCACTGTTTCTCTCTCTCTCTCCCCCCAGTGTTTCCCTCTCTCTACCCCCAGTTTTTCTCTCTCTCACCCCCCAGTGTTTATCCCACTCTCCCCCCAGTGTTATTCTTTCTCTCCCCTCAGTGTTTCTCTCTCTCCCCCCAGTGTTTGTCTCTCTCCACCAGTGTTTCTCTCCCTCTCCCCCCATTGTTTCTCGCCCTTCTCCCCAGTGTTTCTCTCTCTCCCCCAAGTGTTGTTCGCTCTCCCCCCGTGTTTCTCTCTCTCTCTCTCAGTCCAGTGTTTCTCTCTCTCATCCCCAATGTTTCTCCATCTCTCTCCCGACTGAGTTTCTCTCTCTCTCTCCACACAATGTTTCTCGCTCTCTCTCTCTCCCCAGTTTTTCTCTCTCTCTCCCCCCAGTGTTTGTCTCTCTCTCCCCCCAGCGTTTTTCTCTGTCTCTCTCCCCCCAGTATTCCTCTCTCTCTACCCCCAGTATTTCTCTCTCTCTACCCCCAGTATTTCTCTCTCTCTCCCCCCAGTGTTTCTCTCTCTCCTCCGCAGTGTTTCTCTCTCTCTCCCCCCAGTGTTTCTCTCTCTCCTCCCCAGCGTTTCTCTCTCTCTCTCTCCCCACTGAGTTTCTCTCTCTCAGCTCTCTCCCTCTTTCCACCCAGTGTTTCTCTCTCTCCCCCCCCCCCGTGCATCTCTCTCTCTTTCTCCAGTGTTTCTCTCTCTCCACCAGTGTTTCTCTCTCTCTCCCCCCAGTGTTTCTCTCTCTCTCCCCCCAGTGTTTCTCTCTCTCCTCCCAGTGTATCTCTCACTCTCCCCACAGTGTTTCTGTCTCTCCCCCCCCCCACCCAGTGTTTATCTCTCTCTCTCTGTCCCCCCGGTGTTTTTCTCTCTCCCTCCTCCCATTGTTTCTCTCTATCGCTCCCCCCAGTGATTCTCTCTTTCTCACCCAGTGTTTCTCTCTCTCCCACCCGCCGTGCATCTCTCTCTCTTTCTCCAGTGTTTCTCTCTCTCTCTCCCCCCAGTGTTTCTCTCTCTCCCCCCAGTGTTTCTCTATCACTCTCACCCAGTGTTTCTCTCTCTCTCTCTCCCCCCAGTGCTTTTCTCTCTCTCCCCCCAGTGTTTCTCTCTCTGTCTCTCCCACCAGTGTTTTTGTCTATCTCTCTCCCCCAGTGGTTCTCTCTCTCCCCCCAGTGTTTCTCTCTCTCTCCCCCCAGTGTTTGTATCTCTCCACCAGTGTTTCTCTCCCTCTCCCCCCATTGTTTCTCGCCCTTCTCCCCAGAGTTTCTCTCTCTCTCCCAAGCGTTGTTCGCTCTCCCCCCGTGTTTCTCTCTCTCTCTCTCAGACAAGTGTTTCTCTCTCTCATCCCCAATGTTTCTCTATCTCTCTCCCGACTGAGTTTCTCTCTCTCTCTCCACACAATGTTTCTCGCTCTCTCTCTCTCTCTCCCCAGTTTTTCTCTCTCTCTCCCCCCAGTGTTTGTCTCTCTCTCTCCCCAGCGTTTTTCTCTGTCTCTCTCCCCCCAGTGTTTCTCTCTCTCTCCCCCCAGTGTTTCTCTCTCTCTCCCCCCAGTGTTTCTCTCTCTCTCCCCCCAGTGTTTCTCTGTCTCCCCCCATTGTTTCACCCTTTTTCCACCCACTGTTTCTCTCTCTCTCTCCCCCCAGTGTTTCTCTATCTCTACCCCCAGTTTTTCTCTCTCTCACCCCCCAGTGTTTATCCCACTCTCCCCCCAGTGTTATTCTTTCTCTCCCCTCAGAGTTTCTCTCTCTCCCCCAAGTGTTTCTCTATCACTCTCACCCAGTGTTTCTCTCTCTCTCTCTCCCCCCAGTGCTTTTCTCTCTCTCCCCTCAGTGTTTCTCTCTCTGTCTCTCCCCCCAGTGTTTTTCTCTATCTCTCTCCCCCAGTGGTTCTCTCTCTCCCCCCAGTGTTTCTCTCTCTCTCCCCCCAGTGTTTGTCTCTCTCCACCAGTGTTTCTCTCCCTCTCCCCCCATTGTTTCTCGCCCTTCTCCCCAGTGTTTCTCTCTCTCTCTCTCCCCCCAGTGCTTTTCTCTCTCTCCCCCCAGTGTTTCTCTCTCTGTCTCTCCCCCCAGTGTTTTTCTCTATCTCTCTCCCCCAGTGGTTCTCTCTCTCACACCAGTGTTTCTCTCTCTCTCCCCCCAGTGTTTGTCTCTCTCCACCAGTGTTTCTCTCCCTCTCCCCCCAGTGTTTCTCTCCCTCTCCCCCCAGTGTTTCTCGCCCTTCTCCCCAGTGTTTCTCTCTTTCCCCCAAGTGTTGTTCGCTCTCCCCCCGTGTTTCTCTCTCTCTCTCTCCCCCCAGTGTTTCTCTCTCTCCTCCCCAGTGTTTCTCTCTCTCTCTCCCGACTGAGTTTCTCTCTCTCTCTCTCCACACAATGTTTCTCGCTCTCTCTCTCTCCCCAGTTTCTCTCTCTCGCTCCCCCAGTGTTTCTCCCTCTCACCCCCCAGTGTTTCTCCCTCTCACCCCCCAGTGTTTCTCCCTCTCACCCCCCAGTGTTTCTCTCTTTCTCCACCAGTGTTTCTCTCTTTCTCCACCAGTGTTTCTCTCTCTCTCCCCCCAGTGTTTCTCTCTCGCTCCCCCCAGTGTTTTTCTCTCCCTCTCTCCCCCCAGTGTTTCTCTCTCTCCCACCCCCCGTGCATCTCTCTCTCTTTCTCCAGTGTTTCTCTCTCTCCACCAGTGTTTCACTCTCTCTCTCCCCCCAGTGTTTCTCTCTCTCCTCCCAGTGTATCTCTCACTCTCCCCACAGTGTTTCTGTCTCTCCCCCCAACCCAGTGTTTATCTCTCTCTCTCTCCCCCCGGTGTTTTTCTCTCTCCCTCCCCGCAGTGTTTCTCTTTCTCTCCCCGCAGTGTTTCTCTCTCTCTCCCCCCACTGTTTCTCTCTCTCTCCCCCCCAGTTTTTCTCTCTCTCTCCCCCCAGTGTTTCTCTCTCTCTCCCCCCAGTGTTTCTCTGTCTCCCCCCATTGTTTCACCCTCTTTCCACCCACTGTTTCTCTCTCTCTCTCCCCCCAGTGTTTCCCTCTCTCTACCCCCAGTTTTTCTCTCTCTCACCCCCCAGTGTTTATCCCACTCTCCCCCCAGTGTTATTCTTTCTCTCCCCTCAGTGTTTCTCTCTCTCCCCCCAGTGTTTGTCTCTCTCCACCAGTGTTTCTCTCCCTCTCCCCCCATTGTTTCTCGCCCTTCTCCCCAGTGTTTCTCTCTCTCCCCCAAGTGTTGTTCGCTCTCCCCCCGTGTTTCTCTCTCTCTCTCTCAGACCAGTGTTTCTCTCTCTCATCCCCAATGTTTCTCCATCTCTCTACCGACTGAGTTTCTCTCTCTCTCTCCACACAATGTTTCTCGCTCTCTCTCTCTCTCTCCCCAGTTTTTCTCTCTCTCTCCCCCCAGTGTTTGTCTCTCTCTCCCCCCAGCGTTTTTCTCTGTCTCTCTCCCCCCAGTATATCTCTCTCTCTACCCCCAGTATTTCTCTCTCTCTCCCCCCAGTGTTTCTCTCTCTCCTCCGCAGTGTTTCTCTCTCTCTCCCCCCAGTGTTTCTCTCTCTCCCCCAGTGTTTTTATCTCACTCTCCCCCCCACCAGTGTTTCTCTCTCTCCTCCCCAGTGTTTCTCTCTCTCTCTCTCCCCACTGAGTTTCTCTCTCTCAGCTCTCTCCCTCTTTCCCCCCAGTGTTTCTCTCCCCCCCCCCGTGCATCTCTCTCTCTTTCTCCAGTGTTTCTCTCTCTCCACCAGTGTTTCTCTCTCTCTCCCCCCAGTGTTTCTCTCTCTCTCCCCCCAGTGTTTCTCTCTCTCCTCCCAGTGTATCTCTCTCTCCCCCAGTGTTTTTATCTCACTCTCCCCCCCACCAGTGTTTCTCTCTCTCCTCCCCAGTGTTTCTCTCTCTCTCTCTCCCCACTGAGTTTCTCTCTCTCAGCTCTCTCCCTCTTTCCCCCCAGTGTTTCTCTCTCACCCCCCCCCCGTGCATCTCTCTCTCTTTCTCCAGTGTTTCTCTCTCTCCACCAGTGTTTCTCTCTCTCTCCCCCCAGTGTTTCTCTCTCTCCTCCCAGTGTATCTCTCACTCTCCCCACAGTGTTTCTGTCTCTCCCCCCCCCCCCCCCAGTGTTTATGTCTCTCTCTGTCCCCCCGGTGTTTTTCTCTCTCCCTCCCCCCATTGTTTCTCTCTCTGGCTCCCCCCAGTGATTCTCTCTCTCTCACCCAGTGTTTCTCTTTCTCTCCCCGCAGTGTTTCTCTCTCTCTCCCCCCACTGTTTCTCTCTCTCTCCCTCCCCCCCAGTTTTTCTCTCTCTCTCCCCCCAGTGTTTCTCTCTCTCCCCCCATTGTTTCACCCTCTTTCCACCCACTGTTTCTCTCTCTCTCTCCCCCCAGTGTTTCTCTCTCTCTACCCCCAGTTTTTCTCTCTCTCACCCCCCAGTGTTTATCCCACTCTCCCCCCAGTGTTATTATTTCTCTCCCCTCAGTGTTTCTCTCTCTCCCCCCAGTGTTTCTCTGTCACTCTCACCCAGTGTTTCTCTCTCACTCTCTCCCCCCAGTGCTTTTCTCTCTCTCCCCCCAGTGTTTCTCTCTCTGTCTCTCCCCCCAGTGTTTTTCTCTATCTCTCTCCCCCAGTGGTTCTCTCTCTCCCCCCAGTATTTCTCTCTCTCTCCCCGCAGTGTTTGTCTCTCTCCACCAGTGTTTCTCTCCTTCTCCCCCCATTGTTTCTCGCCCTTCTCCCCAGTGTTTCTCTCTCTCCCCCAAGTGTTGTTCGCTCTCCCCCCGTGTTTCTCTCTCTCTCTCTCAGACAAGTGTTTCTCTCTCTCCCCCCCAGTATTTCTCCCTCTCTCCCCCCAGTGTTTCTCTCTCTCCTCCGCAGTGTTTCACTCTCTCCCCCAGTGTTTTTATCTCACTCCCCCCCCCCAGTGTTTCTCTCTCTCCTCCCCAGTGTTTCTCTCTCTCTCTCTCCCCACTGAGTTTCTCTCTCTCCACAAGTGTTTCTCTCTCTCTCACCCCAGTGTTTCTCTCTCTCCCCCAAGTGTTTCTCGCACTCCCCCAGTGTTTCTCTCTCTCTCTCAGACCAGTGTTTCTCTCTCTCTCTCTCCCGACTGAGTTTCTCTCTCTCTCTCTCCTCACAATGTTTTTCTCTCTCTCTCACCCAGTTTTTCTCTCTCTCTCCCCCAGTGTTTCTCTCTCTCACCCCCCAGTGTTTCTCTCTCTCTCCACCAACGTTTCTCTCTCTCTCCCCCCAGTGTTTCTCTCTCTCTCCCCCCAGTGTTTTTCTCTCTCTCTCTCCCCCCAGTGTTTCTCTCTCTCCCCCCAGTGTTTCTCTCTCTCCCCCCAGTGTTTCTCTCTCTCTCCCCCCAGTATTTCTCTCTCTCTCCCCCCAGTGTTTCTCTCTCTCCTCCGCAGTGTTTCTCTCTCTCCTCCGCAGTGTTTCTCTCTCTCCTCCGCAGTGTTTCTCTCTCTCCTCCGCAGTGTTTCTCTCTCTCTCCCCCCAGTGTTTCTCTCTCTCCCCCAGTGTTTCTCTGTCTCTCTCTGACCCCAGTGTTTCTCTCTCTCCTCCCCAGCGTTTCTCTCTCTCTCTCCCGACTGAGTTTCTCTCAAGGCAAGGGAATACACAATGAATGGGAGGACCCTAGGCAAGACAGAGGTTCAGAGGGATCTTGGTGTGCAAGTTCACAGATCCATGAAGGCGGCGGAACAGGTCGATAAGGTGGTAAAGAAGGCATATGGGATACTTGCCTTTATTAGCCGAGGCATAGAATATAAGAGCAAGGAGGTTATGATGGAGCTGTATAAAACACTGGTTAGGCCACAGCTGGAGTACTGTGTGCAGTTCTGGTCGCCACACTACAGGAAGGATGTGATCGCTTTGGAGAGGGTGCAGAGGAGATTCACCAGGATGTTACCAGGGCTGGAGCGCTTCAGCTATGAAGAGAGACTGGGAAGATTGGGTTTGTTTTCCTTGGAGCAGAGGAGGCTGAGGGGGGACATGATTGAGGTGTACAAAATTATGAGGGGCACAGATAGGATGGATACTAAGGAGCTTGTTCCCTTCGTTGAGGGTTCTATAACAAGGGGACATAGATTCAAGGTAAAAGGCGGGAGGTTTAGAGGGGATTTGAGAAAGAACTTTTTCACCCAGAGGGTGGTTGGAGTCTGGAACTCACTGCCTGAAAGGGTTGTGGAGGCAGGAACCCTCACAACATTCAAGAAGCATTTGGATGAGCACTTGAAATGCCATAGCATACAAGGCTACGGACCAAATGCTGGAATATGGGATTAGAGTAGACAGGGCTGATGGCCGGCGCGGACACGATGTGCCGAAGGGCCTCTATCCGTGCTGTATGACTCTATGACTCTCTCTCTCTCTCCACACAATGTTTCTCGCTCTCTCTCTCTCTCTCCCCAGTTTTTCTCTCTCTCTCCCCCATTGTTTCTCTCTCTCACCCCCCAGTGTTTCTCTCTCTCTCCACCAGTGTTTCTCTCTCTCTCCACCAGTGTTTCTCTCTCTCTCTCCCCAGTGTTTCTCTCTCTCTCTCCCCAGTGTTTTTCTCTCCCTCTCTCCCCCCAGTGTTTCTCTCTCTCCCCCCAGTATTTCTCTCTCTCTCCCCCCAGTATTTCTCTCTCTCTCCCCCCAGTATTTCTCTCTCTCTCCCCCCAGTTTTTCTCTCTCTCCCCCCAGTTTTTCTCTCTCTCTCCCCCCAGTGTTTATCTCTCTCTCCCACCAGTGTTATTCTCTCTCTCCCACCAGTGTTTCTCTGTCTCTCCCACCAGTGTTTCTCTGTCTCTCCCACCAGTGTTTCTCTCTGTCTCTCCCCAGTGTTTCTCTCTGTCTCTCCCCAGTGTTTCTCTCTGTCTCTCCCCAGTGTTTCTCTCTGTCTCTCCCCAGTATTTCTCTCTCTCTCCCCCCAGTGTTTCTCTATCTCCCCCCAGTGTTTCTCTCTCTCTCTCTATCGCCACAGTGTTTCTCTCTCTCTCTCTTTCATCCCCCAGTGTTTCTCTCACTCTCTCTCCACAGTGTTCCTCTCTCTCCCCAGTGTTTTTCTCTCTCTCCCCACAGTGTTTCTCTTTCTCTCTCTACCCCAGTATTTCTCTCTCTCTCCCCCCAGTGTTTCTCTCTCTCTCTCTCTCTCTCTCCCCCAAGTGTTTCTCTCTCTCTCTCTCTCTCTCTCCCCAGTGTTTAAGAACATAAGAACATAAGAAATAGGAGTAGGCCAATCGGCCCCTCGAGCCTGCTCCGCCATTCAATAAGATCATGGCTAATCTGATCCTAACCTCAAAACTAAATTCATGTCCTATTTCCTGCCCGCTCCCCGTAACCCCTAATTCCCTTTACTTCTAGGAAATTGTCGATTTCCGTTATAAATTTTTATAATGATGTTGCTTCCACAGCTTACTGGGGCAGCAAATTCCACAGACCTACTACCTTCTGAGTGAAGAAGTTTCTCCTCATCTCAGTTTTGAAAGAACAGCCCCTTATTCTAAGATTATGCCCCCGCGTTCTAGTTTCACCCATCTTTGGGAACATCCTTACCGCATCCACCCGATCAAGCCCCTTCACAATCTTATATGTTTCAATAAGATCGCCTCTCATTCTTCTGAACTCCAATGAGTAGAGTCCCAATCTACTCAACCTCTCCTCATATGTCCGCCCCCTCATCCCCGGGATTAACCGAGTGAACCTTCTTTGTACTGCCTCGAGAGCAAGTTTGACTTTTCTTAAGTCTGGAGACCAAAACTGTATGCAGTATTCCAGGTGCGGTCTCACCAATACCTTATATAACTGCAGCAATACATCCCTGTTTTTATATTCTATCCCCCTAGCAATAAATGCCAACATTCCGTTGGCCTTCTTGATCACCTGCAGCACCTGCATACTATCTTTTTGAACTTCTTGCACTACGACCCCCAGATCCCTTTGTACTGCAGTACTTTCCAGTTTCTCGCCTTTAAGATAATAACTTGCTCTCTGATTTTTCCTGCCAAAGTGCATAACCTCACATTTTCCAATATTGTATTGCATCTGCCAAATCTCCGCCCACTCACCCAGCCTGTCTATATCCCCTGTAGGTTTTTAATGTCCTCCTCACTCTCCACTTTCCCTCCCATCTTTGTATCATCTGCAAACTTTGATATGTTACACTCGGTCCCCTCCTTCAAATCGTTAATATAGATTGTCAAGAGTTGGGGACCCAGCACCGACCCCTGCGGAACACCATTGGCTACTGGTTGCCAGTCCGAGAATGAACCGTTTATACCAACTCTCTGCTTCCTGTTAGATAACCAATCCTCCACCCATGCCAGAATATTACCCCCAATCCAGTGATTCTTTATCTTGAGCAATAAACTTTTATGTGGCACCTTGTCGAATGCCATCTGGAATTCTAAATACACTACGTCCACTGGTTCCCCTTTATCCACCCTGCACGTTATGTCCTCAAAGAACTCAAGCAAATTTGTCAGACATGACTTCCCCTTTGTAAAGCCATGCTGACTTTGTCCAATTAAATTATGTTTATCCAAATGTTCCGCTACTGTCTCCTTGATAATAGATTCCAAAATATTACCCACCACAGATGTTAGGCTAACTGGTCTATAATTTCCAGCCTTCTGCCTACTACTCTTTTTAAATAAGGGTGTTACATTAGCAGTTTTCCAATCTGCCGGGACCTTTGCCGAGTCCAGAGAATTTTGGAAAATTATTACCAAAGCATCCACAATCCCTATTGCCACGTCCCTCAAGACCCTAGGATGTAAGCCATCAGGTCCAGGGGACTTATCCGCCTTGAGTCCCATTATTTTACTGAGTACCAATTCCTTAGTGATTTTAATCGTACTTAGCCCCCCCCCCCCCCCTTGAGCCCCCTGTTTGTCCAGTGTTGGGATATTCTTAGTGTCCTCTACCGTAAAGAGTGAAACAAAATATTTGATCAGCATTTTTGCGATTTCCATGTTTCCCACCATTAATTTCCCGGTCTCATCCTCTAAGGGATCTACGTTTGCCTTTTTTTTTTATTCGTTCACGGGATGTGGGCGTCGCTGGCAAGGCCGGCATTTATTGCCCATCCCTAATTGCCCTTGAGAAGGTGCTGGTGAGCCGCCTTCTTGAACCGCTGCAGTCCGTGTGGTCACGGTTCTCCCACAGCGCTGTTAGGAAGGGAGATCCAGGATTTTGACCCAGTGACAATGAAGGAACGGCGATAAATTTCCAAGTCGGGATGGTGTGTGACTTGGAGGGGAACGTGCAGGTGGTGTTGTTCCCATGCGCCTGCTGCCCTTGTCCTTCTAGGTGGTAGAGGTCGCGGGTTTGGGAGGTGCTGTCGAAGAAGCCTTGGCGAGTTGCTGCAGTGCATCCTGTGGATGGTGCACACTGCAGCCACAGTGCGCCGGTGGTGAAGGGAGTGAATGTTTAGGGGGGTGGATGGGGTGCCAATCAAGCGGGCTGCTTTATCTTGGATGGTGTCTAGCTTCTTGAGTGTTGTTGGAGCTGCACTCATCGAGGCAAGTGGAGAGTATTCCATCACACTCCTGACTTGTGCCTTGTAGATGGTGGAAAGGCTTTGGGGAGTCAGGAGGTGAGTCACTCGCCGCAGAATACCCAGCCTCTGACCTGCTCTCCTAGCCACAGTATTTATATGGCTGGTCCAGTTAAGTTTCTGGTCAATGGTGACCCCCAGGATGTTGATGGTGGGGGATTCGGCGATGGTAATGCCGTTGAATGTCAAGGGGAGGTGGTTAGACTCTCTCTTGTTGGAGATGGTCATTGCCTGGCACTTATCTGGCGCGAATGTTACTTGCCACTTATGAGCCCAAGCCTGGATGTTGTCCGGGTCTTGCTGCATGCGGGCTCGGACTGCTTCATTATCTGAGGGGTTGCGAATGGAACTGAACACTGTGCAGTCATCAGCGAACATCCCCATTTCTGACCTTATGATGGAGGGAAGGTCATTGATGAAGCAGCTGAAGATGGTTGGGCCTAGGACACTGCCCTGAGGAACTCCTGCAGCAATGCCCTGGGGCTGAGATGCTTGGCCTCCAACAACCACTACCATCTTTCTTTGTGCTAGGTATGACTCCAGCCACTGGAGAGTTTTCCCCCTGATTCCCATTGACTTCAATTTTACGAGGGCTCCTTGGTGCCACACTCGGTCAAATGCTGCCTTGATGTCAAGGGCAGTCACTCTCACCTCACCTCTGGAATTCAGCTCTTTTGTCCATGTTTGGACCAAGGCTGTAATGAGGTCTGGAGCCGAGTGGACCTGGCGGAACCCAAACTGAGCATCGGTGAGCAGGTTATTGGTGAGTAAGTGCCGCTTGATAGCACTGTCGACGACACCTTCCATCACTTTGCTGATGATTGAGAGTAGACTGATGGGGCGGTAATTGGCCGGATTGGATTTGTCCTGCTTTTTGTGGACAGGACATACCTGGGCAATTTTCCACATTGTCGGGTGGATGCCAGTGTTGTAGCTGTACTGGAACGCTTGGCGAGAGGCGCAGCTAGTTCCGGATGTTGTCGGGGCCCATAGCCTTTGCTGTATCCAGTGCACTCAGCCGTTTCTTGATATCAGGTGGAGTGAATCGAATTGGCCGAAGACTGGCTTCCGTGATGGTGGGGATATCGGGAGGAGGCTGAGATGGATTATCCACTTGGCACTTCTGGCTGAAGATGGTTGCAAACGCTTCAGCCTTGTCTTTTGCACTCACGTGCTGGACTCCGCCATCATTGAGAATGGGGATGTTTGCAGAGCCTCCTCCTCCCGTTAGTTGTTTAATTGTCCACCACCATTCACGACTGGATGTGGCAGGACTGCAGAGCTTTGATCTGATCCGTTGGTTGTGGAATCGCTTAGCTCTGTCTATAGCATGTTGCTTCCGCTGTTTAGCATGCATGTCGTCCTGAGTTGTAGCTTCACCAGGTTGGCACCTCATTTTTAGGTACGCCTGGTGCTGCTCCTGGCATGCTCTTCTACACTCCTCATTGAACCAGGGTTGATCCCCTGGCTTGTTGGTAATGGTAGAGTGAGGAATATGCCGGGCCATGAGGTTACAGATTGTGCTGGAATACAATTCTGCTGCTGCTGATGGCCCACAGCGCCTCATGGATGCCCAGTTTTGAGCTGCTAGATCTGTTCTGAATCTATCCCATTTAGCACGGTGGTAGTGCCACACAACACGTTGGATGGTGTCCTCAGTGCGAAGACGGGATTTCATCTCCACGAGGACTGTGCGGTGGTCACTCCTACCAATACTGTCATGGACAGATGCATTTGCGACAGGTAGATTGGTGAGGACGAGGTCAAGTAAGTTTTTCCCTCGTGTTGGTTCGCTCACCACCTGCCGCAGGCCCAGTCTAGTAGCTATGTCCTTCAGGACTCGGCCAGCTCGGTCAGTAGTGGTGCTACCGAGCCACTCTTGGTGATGGACATTGAAGTCCCCCACGCAGAGTACATTTTGTGCCCTTGCTACCCTCAGTGCTTCCTCCAAGTGGTGTTCAACATGGAGGAGGACTGATTCATCAGCTGAGGGAGAACGTTAGTTGGTAATCAGCAGGAGGTTTCCTTGCCCATGTTTGACCTGATGCCATGAGATTTCATGGGGTCCAGAGTCAATGTTGAGGACTCCCAGGGCCACTCCCTCCTGACTGTTTATCACTGTACCGCCACTTCTGGTGGGTCTGTCCTGCCGGTGGGACAGGACATACCCAGGGATGGTGATACGTTTGCCTTAGCCACCCTTTTTCTGTTTATATAACTGTAGAAACTCTTGCTATCTGTTTTTATATTTTTTGCTAATTTATTTTCATAATCTATCTTCCCTTTCTTAATCAATCCTTTCGTTACTTTTTGCTGTCTTTTGAAGACTTCCCAATCTTCTATCCTCCCACTAAGTTTGGCTACCTTATATGTCCTTGTTTTTAGTCGGATACTGTCCTTAATTTCTTTACTTAGCCACGGATGGCTGTCATTTCTTTGAAACCCTTTTTTCCTCAGTGGAATTTTTTTTTTTGAAAGTTGTAAAATAACTCCTTGAATGAACACCACTGCTCATGTACCGTCTTACCCTTTAATCTATTTTCCCAGTCCACTTTAATCAATTCCGCTCTCATACCATCATAGTCTCCTTTATTCAAGATCAGTACGCTTGTTTGAGAACCAACCTTCTCACCCTCTAATTGGATATGGAATGTAACCATGTTATGGTCACTCATTCCAAGGTGATCCTTAACAAGGACATTATTAATTAATCCTGGCTCATTGCACAGGACCAGGTCCAAGGTTGCATTCCCCCTTGTAGGATCAGTTACATACTGCTCAAGAAAACCATTCCTAATACACTCAATAAACTCTTCCTCAAGGCTGCCCTGCCCAATTTGATTTGTACAGTTAATATGATAGTTAAAATCCCCAATAATTACAACTGTTCCCTTGTTACATGCCCTGACTATATCCTGATTAATACTTCGAATAATACTTCTAATTCATAGTTTCTCTCTCTCCCTCCCCCAGTGTTTCTCTCTCTCTCTCCCCCCCACCCCCGCAGTGTTTCTCTCTCTCTCTCCCCAGTGCTTCTCTCTCTCTCTCCCCCTCCCCCAGTGTTTCTCTCTCTCAACCAGTGTTTCCCCCTCTCTCCCCCCAGTGTTTCCCCCTCTCTCCCCCCAGTGTTTCCCCCTCTCTCCCCCCAGTGTTTCCCCCTCTCTCCCCCCAGTGTTTCCCCCTCTCTCCCCCCAGTGTTTCCCCCTCTCTCCCCCCAGTGTTTCTCTCTCTCTCCCCCCCAGTGTTTCTCTCTCTCTCCCCCCCAGTGCTTCTCTCTCTCTCCCCCCACTGTTTCTCTCTCTCTCCCCCCCCCAGTTTTTCTCTCTCTCTCCCCCCAGTGTTTCTCTGTCTCCCCCCATTGTTTCACCCTCTTTCCACCCACTGTTTCTCTCTCTCTCTCCCCCCAGTGTTTCCCTCTCTCTACCCCCAGTGTTTCCCTCTCTCTACCCCCAGTTTTTCTCTCTCTCACCCCCCAGTGTTTATCCCACTCTCCCCCCAGTGTTATTATTTCTCTCCCCTCAGTGTTTCTCTCTCTCCCCCCAGTGTTTGTCTCTCTCCACCAGTGTTTCTCTCCCTCTCCCCCCATTGTTTCTCGCCCTTCTCCCCAGTGTTTCTCTCTGTCCCCCAAGTGTTGTTCGCTCTCCCCCCGTGTTTCTCTCTCTCTCTCTCAGTCCAGTGTTTCTCTCTCTCATCCCCAATGTTTCTCCATCTCTCTCCCGACTGAGTTTCTCTCTCTCTCCACACAATGTTTCTCGCTCTCTCTCTCTCTCCCCAGTTTTTCTCTCTCTCTCCCCCAGTGTTTGTCTCTCTCTCCCCCCAGCGGTTTTTCTCTGTCTCTCTCCCCCCAGTATTCCTCTCTCTCTACCCCCAGTATTTCTCTCTCTCTCCCCCCAGTGTTTCTCTCTCTCCTCCGCAGTGTTTCTCTCTCTCTCCCCCCAGTGTTTCTCTCTCTCCCCTAGTGTTTTTATCTCACTCTCCCCCCCCCCCACCAGTGTTTCTCTCTCTCCTCCCCAGTGTTTCTCTCTCTCTCTCTCCCCACTGAGTTTCTCTCTCTCAGCTCTCTCCCTCTTTCCCCCCAGTGTTTCTCTCTCTTCCCCCCCCCCCCCCCCCCCCCCGGTGCATCTCTCTCTCTTACTCCAGTGTTTCTCTCTCTCCACCAGTGTTTCTCTCTCTCTCCCCCCAGTGTTTCTCTCTCTCCTCCCAGTGTATCTCTCACTCTCCCCACAGTGTTTCTGTCTCTCCCCCCCCCCCCCAGTGTTTATCTCTCTCTCTCTGTCCCCCCGGTGTTTTTCTCTCTCCCTCCCCCCATTGTTTCTCTCTCTCGCTCCCCCCAGTGATTCTCTCTCTCTCACCCAGTGTTTCTCTTTCTCTCCCCGCAGTGTTTCTCTCTCTCTCCCCCACTGTTTCTCTCTCTCTCCCCCCCCCCCCCCAGTTTTTCTCTCTCTCTCCCCCAGTGTTTCTCTGTCTCCCCCCATTGTTTCACCCTCTTTCCACCCACTGTTTCTCTCTCTCTCTCCCCCCAGTGTTTCCCTCTCTCTACCCCCAGTTTTTCTCTCTCTCACCCCCAGTGTTTATCCCACTCTCCCCCAGTGTTATTCTTTCTCTCCCCTCAGTGTTTCTCTCTCTCCCCCCCAGTGTTTGTCTCTCTCCACCAGTGTTTCTCTCCCTCTCCCCCCATTGTTTCTCGCCCTTCTCCCCATTGTTTCTCTCTCTCCCCCAAGTGTTGTTCGCTCTCCCCCCGTGTTTCTCTCTCTCTCTCTCAGTCCAGTGTTTCTCTCTCTCATCCCCAATGTTTCTCCATCTCTCTCCCGACTGAGTTTCTCTCTCTCTCTCCACACAATGTTTCTCGCTCTCTCTCTCTCCCCAGTTTTTCTCTCTCTCTCCCCCCAGTGTTTGTCTCTCTCTCCCCCAGCGTTTTTCTCTGTCTCTCTCCCCCCAGTGTTCCTCTCTCTCTACCCCCAGTATTTCTCTCTCTCTCCCCCAGTGTTTCTCTCTCTCCTCCGCAGTGTTTCTCTCTCTCCTCCGCAGTGTTTCTCTCTCTCTCCCCCAGTGTTTCTCTCTCTCCCCCAGTGTTTTTATCTCACTCTCCCCCCCACCAGTGTTTCTCTCTCTCTCCCCAGCGTTTCTCTCTCTCTCTCTCCCCACTGAGTTTCTCTCTCTCAGCTCTCTCCCTCTTTCCACCCAGTGTTTCTCTCTCCCCCCCCCCCGTGCATCTCTCTCTCTTTCTCCAGTGTTTCTCTCTCTCCACCAGTGTTTCTCTCTCTCTCCCCCCAGTATTTCTCTCTCTCTCCCCCCAGTGTTTCTCTCTCTCCTCCCAGTGTATCTCTCACTCTCCCCACAGTGTTTCTGTCTCTTCCCCCCCCCCCCCCACCAGTGTTTATCTCTCTCTCTCTGTCCCCCCGGTGTTTTTCTCTCTCCCTCCTCCCATTGTTTCTCTCTATCGCTCCCCCCAGTGATTCTCTCTTTCTCACCCAGTGTTTCTCTCTCTCCCACCCGCCGTGCATCTCTCTCTCTTTCTCCAGTGTTTCTCTCTCTCTCTCCCCCCAGTGTTTCTCTCTCTCCCCCCAGTGTTTCTCTATCACTCTCACAAGTGTTTCTCTCTCTCTCTCTCCCCCCAGTGCTTTTCTCTCTCTCTCCCCCCAGTGTTTCTCTCTCTGTCTCTCCCACCAGTGTTTTTGTCTATCTCTCTCCCCCAGTGGTTCTCTCTCTCCCCCCAGTGGTTCTCTCTCTCCCCCCCAGTGTTTCTCTCTCTCTCCCCCCAGTGTTTGTATCTCTCCACCAGTGTTTCTCTCCCTCTCCCCCCATTGTTTCTCGCCCTTCTCCCAGAGTTTCTCTCTCTCTCCAAGTGTTGTTCGCTCTCCCCCCGTGTTTCTCTCTCTCTCTCTCAGACAAGTGTTTCTCTCTCTCATCCCCAATGTTTCTCTATCTCTCTCCCGAATGAGTTTCTCTCTCTCTCTCCACACATGTTTCTCGCTCTCTCTCTCTCTCTCCCCAGTTTTTCTCTCTCTCTCCCCCCAGTGTTTGTCTCTCTCTCCCCCCAGCGTTTTTCTCTGTCTCTCTCCCCCCAGTGTTTCTCTCTCTCTCCCCCCAGTGTTTCTCTCTCTCTCCCCCCAGTGTTTCTCTCTCTCTCCCCCCAGTGTTTCTCTGTCTCCCCCCATTGTTTCACCCTTTTTCCACCCACTGTTTCTCTCTCTCTCTCCCCCAGTGTTTCTCTATCTCTACCCCCAGTTTTTCTCTCTCTCACCCCCCAGTGTTTATCCCACTCTCCCCCAGTGTTATTCTTTCTCTCCCCTCAGAGTTTCTCTCTCTCCCCCAAGTGTTTCTCTATCACTCTCACCCAGTGTTTCTCTCTCTCTCTCTCCCCCCAGTGCTTTTCTCTCTCTCCCCCCAGTGTTTCTCTCTCTGTCTCTCCCCCCAGTGTTTTTCTCTATCTCTCTCCCCCAGTGGTTCTCTCTCTCCCCCCAGTGTTTCTCTCTCTCTCCCCCCAGTGTTTGTCTCTCTCCACCAGTGTTTCTCTCCCTCTCCCCCCATTGTTTCTCGCCCTTCTCCCCAGTGTTTCTCTCTCTCTCTCTCCCCCCAGTGCTTTTCTCTCTCTCCCCCCAGTGTTTCTCTCTCTGTCTCTCCCCCAGTGTTTTTCTCTATCTCTCTCCCCCAGTGGTTCTCTCTCTCACACCAGTGTTTCTCTCTCTCTCCCCCCAGTGTTTGTCTCTCTCCACCAGTGTTTCTCTCCCTCTCCCCCCCAGTGTTTCTCTCCCTCTCCCCCCAGTGTTTCTCGCCCTTCTCCCCAGTGTTTCTCTCTTTCCCCCAAGTGTTGTTCGCTCTCCCCCCGTGTTTCTCTCTCTCTCTCTCCCCCCAGTGTTTCTCTCTCTCCTCCCCAGTGTTTCTCTCTCTCTCTCCCGACTGAGTTTCTCTCTCTCTCTCTCCACACAATGTTTCTCGCTCTCTCT
Organism: Heptranchias perlo; assembly: GCF_035084215.1. Classification (NCBI taxonomy): domain Eukaryota; kingdom Metazoa; phylum Chordata; class Chondrichthyes; order Hexanchiformes; family Hexanchidae; genus Heptranchias; species Heptranchias perlo. Next base: position 3,907 of record NW_027139699.1, on the reverse strand, counting down.
CTCTCCCCAGTTTCTCTCTCTCTCGCTCCCCCAGTGTTTCTCCCTCTCACCCCCCAGTGTTTCTCCCTCTCACCCCCCAGTGTTTCTCTCTTTCTCCACCAGTGTTTCTCTCTTTCTCCACCAGTGTTTCTCTCTCTCTCCCCCCAGTGTTTCTCTCTCGCTCCCCCCAGTGTTTTTCTCTCCCTCTCTCCCCCCAGTGTTTCTCTCTCTCCCACCCCCCGTGCATCTCTCTCTCTCTTCTCCAGTGTTTCTCTCTCTCCACCAGTGTTTCACTCTCTCTCTCCCCCCAGTGTTTCTCTCTCTCCTCCCAGTGTATCTCTCACTCTCCCCACAGTGTTTCTGTCTCTCCCCCCAACCCAGTGTTTATCTCTCTCTCTCTCCCCCCGGTGTTTTTCTCTCTCCCTCCCCGCAGTGTTTCTCTTTCTCTCCCCGCAGTGTTTCTCTCTCTCTCCCCCCACTGTTTCTCTCTCTCTCCCCCCCAGTTTTTCTCTCTCTCTCCCCCCAGTGTTTCTCTCTCTCTCCCCCCAGTGTTTCTCTGTCTCCCCCCATTGTTTCACCCTCTTTCCACCCACTGTTTCTCTCTCTCTCTCCCCCCAGTGTTTCCCTCTCTCTACCCCCAGTTTTTCTCTCTCTCACCCCCCAGTGTTTATCCCACTCTCCCCCCAGTGTTATTCTTTCTCTCCCCTCAGTGTTTCTCTCTCTCCCCCCAGTGTTTGTCTCTCTCCACCAGTGTTTCTCTCCCTCTCCCCCCATTGTTTCTCGCCCTTCTCCCCAGTGTTTCTCTCTCTCCCCCAAGTGTTGTTCGCTCTCCCCCCGTGTTTCTCTCTCTCTCTCTCAGACCAGTGTTTCTCTCTCTCATCCCCAATGTTTCTCCATCTCTCTACCGACTGAGTTTCTCTCTCTCTCTCCACACAATGTTTCTCGCTCTCTCTCTCTCTCTCCCCAGTTTTTCTCTCTCTCTCCCCCCAGTGTTTGTCTCTCTCTCCCCCAGCGTTTTTCTCTGTCTCTCTTCCCCCAGTATATCTCTCTCTCTACCCCCAGTATTTCTCTCTCTCTCCCCCCAGTGTTTCTCTCTCTCCTCCGCAGTGTTTCTCTCTCTCCTCCGCAGTGTTTCTCTCTCTCTCCCCCCAGTGTTTCTCTCTCTCCCCAGTGTTTTTATCTCACTCTCCCCCCCACCAGTGTTTCTCTCTCTCCTCCCCAGTGTTTCTCTCTCTCTCTCTCCCCACTGAGTTTCTCTCTCTCAGCTCTCTCCCTCTTTCCCCCAGTGTTTCTCTCCCCCGCCCCCCCCCCGTGCATCTCTCTCTCTTTCTCCAGTGTTTCTCTCTCTCCACCAGTGTTTCTCTCTCTCTCCCCCCAGTGTTTCTCTCTCTCTCCCCCAGTGTTTCTCTCTCTCTCCCCCCAGTGTTTCTCTCTCTCCTCCCAGTGTATCTCTCTCTCCCCCAGTGTTTTTATCTCACTCTCCCCCCCACCAGTGTTTCTCTCTCTCCTCCCCAGTGTTTCTCTCTCTCTCTCTCCCCACTGAGTTTCTCTCTCTCAGCTCTCTCCCTCTTTCCCCCCAGTGTTTCTCTCTCACCCCCCCCCCGTGCATCTCTCTCTCTTTCTCCAGTGTTTCTCTCTCTCCACCAGTGTTTCTCTCTCTCTCCCCCCAGTGTTTCTCTCTCTCCTCCAGTGTATCTCTCACTCTCCCCACAGTGTTTCTGTCTCTCCCCCCCCCCCCAGTGTTTCTGTCTCTCCCCCCCCCCCAGTGTTTATGTCTCTCTCTGTCCCCCCGGTGTTTTTCTCTCTCCCTCCCCCCATTGTTTCTCTCTCTCGCTCCCCCCAGTGATTCTCTCTCTCTCACCCAGTGTTTCTCTTTCTCTCCCCGCAGTGTTTCTCTCTCTCTCCCCCCACTGTTTCTCTCTCTCTCCCTCCCCCCCAGTTTTTCTCTCTCTCTCCCCCAGTGTTTCTCTCTCTCCCCCCATTGTTTCACCCTCTTTCCACCCACTGTTTCTCTCTCTCTCTCCCCCCAGTGTTTCTCTCTCTCTACCCCCAGTTTTTCTCTCTCTCACCCCCCAGTGTTTATCCCACTCTCCCCCCAGTGTTATTATTTCTCTCCCCTCAGTGTTTCTCTCTCTCCCCCCAGTGTTTCTCTGTCACTCTCACCAGTGTTTCTCTCTCACTCTCTCCCCCCAGTGCTTTTCTCTCTCTCCCCCCAGTGTTTCTCTCTCTGTCTCTCCCCCCAGTGTTTTTCTCTATCTCTCTCCCCCAGTGGTTCTCTCTCTCCCCCCAGTATTTCTCTCTCTCTCCCCGCAGTGTTTGTCTCTCTCCACCAGTGTTTTCTCTCCTTCTCCCCCCATGTTTCTCGCCCTTCTCCCCAGTGTTTCTCTCTCTCCCCAAGTGTTGTTCGCTCTCCCCCCGTGTTTCTCTCTCTCTCTCTCAGACCAGTGTTTCTCTCTCTCCCCCCAGTATTTCTCCTCTCTCCCCCCAGTGTTTCTCTCTCTCCTCCGTAGTGTTTCACTCTCTCCCCCAGTGTTTTTATCTCACTCCCCCCCCCCCAGTGTTTCTCTCTCTCCTCCCAGTGTTTCTCTCTCTCTCTCTCCCCACTGAGTTTCTCTCTCTCCACAAGTGTTTCTCTCTCTCTCACCCCAGTGTTTCTCGCCCTCCTCCCCAGTGTTTCTCTCTCTCCCCCAAGTGTTTCTCGCACTCCCCCAGTGTTTCTCTCTCTCTCTCTCAGACCAGTGTTTCTCTCTCTCTCTCTCCCGACTGAGTTTCTCTCTCTCTCTCTCCTCACAATGTTTTTCTCTCTCTCTCACCCAGTTTTTCTCTCTCTCTCCCCCAGTGTTTCTCTCTCTCACCCCCCAGTGTTTCTCTCTCTCTCCACCAACGTTTCTCTCTCTCTCCCCCCAGTATTTCTCTCTCTCTCCCCCCAGTGTTTTTCTCTCTCTCTCTCCCCCCAGTGTTTCTCTCTCTCCCCCCAGTGTTTCTCTCTCTCTCCCCCAGTATTTCTCTCTCTCTCCCCCCAGTGTTTCTCTCTCTCCTCCGCAGTGTTTCTCTCTCTCCTCCGCAGTGTTTCTCTCTCTCCTCCGCAGTGTTTCTCTCTCTCCTCCGCAGTGTTTCTCTCTCTCTCCCCCCAGTGTTTCTCTCTCTCCCCCAGTGTTTCTCTGTCTCTCTCTGACCCCAGGTGTTTCTCTCTCTTCCTCCCCAGCGTTTCTCTCTCTCTCTCCCGACTGAGTTTCTCTCAAGGCAAGGGAATACACAATGAATGGGAGGACCCTAGGCAAGACAGAGGTTCAGAGGGATCTTGGTGTGCAAGTTCACAGATCCATGAAGGCGGCGAACAGGTCGATAAGGTGGTAAAGAAGGCATATGGGATACTTGCCTTTATTAGCCGAGGCATAGAATATAAGAGCAAGGAGGTTATGATGGAGCTGTATAAAACACTGGTTAGGCCACAGCTGGAGTACTGTGTGCAGTTCTGGTCGCCACACTACAGGAAGGATGTGATCGCTTTGGAGAGGGTGCAGAGGAGATTCACCAGGATGTTACCAGGGCTGGAGCGCTTCAGCTATGAAGAGAGACTGGGAAGATTGGGTTTGTTTTCCTTGGAGCAGAGGAGGCTGAGGGGGGACATGATTGAGGTGTACAAAATTATGAGGGGCACAGATAGGATGGATACTAAGGAGCTTGTTCCCTTCGTTGAGGGTTCTATAACAAGGGGACATAGATTCAAGGTAAAAGGCGGGAGTTTAGAGGGGATTTGAGAAAGAACTTTTTCACCCAGAGGGTGGTTGGAGTCTGGAACTCACTGCCTGAAAGGGTTGTGGAGGCAGGAACCCTCACAACATTCAAGAAGCATTTGGATGAGCACTTGAAATGCCATAGCATACAAGGCTACGGACCAAATGCTGGAATATGGGATTAGAGTAGA
>NW_027139698.1:72905-114423 GCF_035084215.1 Heptranchias perlo | reverse complement strand
TTACACTCTGTGTTATGTACTGCACTCTTATTACACCCTGTGTTATGTACTGCACTCTTATTAAACCCTGTGTTATGTACTGCACTCTTATAACACTCTGTGTTATGTGCTGCACTCTTATTACACCCTGTGTTGTATACTGCACTCTTATTACACTCTGTTATGTACTGCACTCTTATTACACTCTGTGTTATGTGCTGCACTCTTATTACACCCTGTGTTATATACTGCACTCTTATTACACTCTGTTATGTACTGCACTCTTATTACACCCTGTGTTATGTGCTGCACTCTTATTACACCCTGTGTTATATACTGCACTCTTATTACACTATGTTATGTACTGCACTCTTATTACACCCTGTGTTATGTACTGCACTCTTATTACACCCTGTGTTATGTACTGCACTCTTATTACACTCTGTGTTATGCACTGCACTCTTATTACACCCTGTGTTTTGTACTGCACTCTTATTACACTCTGTGTTATGTACTGCACTCTTATTACACACTGTGTTATGTACTGCACTCTTATTACACCCTGTGTTATGTACTGCACTCTTTTAACGCTCTGTGTTATGAACTGCACTCTTATTACACCCTGTGTTATGTACTGCACTCTTATTACACTCTGTGTTATGCACTGCACACTTATTACACTCTGTGTTATGTACTGCACTCTTAATACACTCTGTTATGTACTGCACTCTTATTACACACTGTGTTATGTAATGCACATTTATTACACTCTGTTATGTACTGCACTCTTATTACACACTGTGTTATGTACTGCACTCTTATTACACTCTGTGTTATGTGCTGCACTCTTATTACACTCTGTTATGTACTGCACTCTTATTACACCCTGTGTTATGTACTGCACTCTTATTACACTCTGTGTTTTGTACTGCACTCTTATTACACCCTGTGTTTTGTACTGCACTCTTATTACACCCTGTGTTATGTACTGCACTCTTTTAACGCTCTGTGTTATGAACTGCAGCCTTATTACACCCTGTGTTATGTACTGCACTCTTTTACACCCTGTGTTATGTACTGCACTCTTATTACACTCTGTGTTATGTGCTGCAGTCTTATTACACCCTGTGTAATATACTGCACTCTTATTACACTCTGTTATGTACTGCACTCTTATTACACCCTGTGTTATGTACTGCACTCTTATTACACTCTGTGTTATGTACTGCACTCTTATTACACCCTGTGTTATGTACTGCTCTCTTATTACACACTGTGTTATGTACTGCTCTCTTATTACACTCTGTGTTATGTGCTGCACTCTTATTACACTCTGTTATGTACTGCACTCTTATTACACTCTGTGTTTTGTACTGCACTCTTATTACACTCTGTGTTTTGTACTGCACTCTTATTACACCCAGTGTTATGTACTCCACTCTTATTACACTCTGTGTTATGTACTGCACTCTTATTACACTCTGTGTTATGTACTGCACTCTTATTACACCCTGTGTTTTGTACTGCACTCTTATTACACTCTGTGTTATGTACTGCACTCTTATTACACTCTGTGTTATGTCCTGCACTCTTATTACACTCTGTGTTATGTACTGCACTCTTATTACACTCTGTGTTATGTACAGCACTCTTAGTACACCTTGTGTTATGTACTGCACTCTTATTACACTCTGTGTTATGTACTGCACTCTTATTACTCTCTGTGTTTTGTACTGCACTCTTATTACACTCTGTGTTATGTACTGCACTCTTATTACACTCTGTGTTATGTACTGCACTCTGATTACACTCTGTGTTTTGTACTGCACTCTTATTACACTCTGCGTTTTGTACTGCACTCTTATTACAACCTGTGTTTTGTACTGCACTCTTATGACACTCTGTGTTATGTACTGCACTCTTATTACACCCTGTGTTATGTACTGCACACTTATTACACCCTGTGCTATGTACTGCACTCTTATTACACCCTGTGTTATGTACTGCACTCTTATTACACCCTGTGTTATGTCCTGCACTCTTATTACACTCTGTGTTTTGTACTGCACTCTTATTACACCCTGTGTTTTGTACTGCACTCTTATTACACCCTGTGTTATGTACTGCACTCTTTTAACGCTCTGTGTTATCAACTGCAGCCTTATTACACCCTGTGTTATGTACTGCACTCTTTTACACCCTGTGTTTTGTACTGCACTCTTATTACACCCTGTGTTATGTACTGCACTCTTTTTACACTCTGTGTTATGTACTGCACTCTTCTGACACTCTGTGTTATGTACTGCACTCTTATTACACCCAGTGTTATGTACTGCACTCTTATTACACTCTGTGTTATGTACTCCACTCTTATTACACTCTGTGTTATGTACTGCACTCTTATTACACCTTGTGTTATGTACTGCACTCTTATTACACTCTGTGTTTTGTACTGCACTCTTATTACACCCAGTGTTATGTACTGCACTCTTATTACACTCTGTGTTATGTACTCCACTCTTATTACATTCTGTGTTATGTACTGCACTCTTATTACACCTTGTGTTATGTACTGCACTCTTATTACACTCTGTGTTTTGTACTGCACTCTTATTACACTCTGTGTTTTGTACTGCACTCTTATTACACCCAGTGTTATGTACTGCACTCTTATTACACTCTGTGTTATGTACTGCACTCTTATTACACCCTGTGTTTTGTACTGCACTCTTATTACACTCTGTGTTGTGTACTGCACTCTTATTACACTCTGTGTTATGTCCTGCACTCTTATTACACTCTGTGTTATGTACTGCACTCTTATTACACTCTGTGTTATGTACAGCACTCTTAGTACACCTTGTGTTATGTACTGCACTCTTATTACACTCTGTGTTATGTACTGCACTCTTATTACACTCTGTGTTTTGTACTGCACTCTTATTACACTCTGTGTTATGTACTGCACTCTTATTACACTCTGTGTTATGTACTGCACTCTTATTACACTCTGTGTTTTGTACTGCACTCTTATTACAACCTGTGTTTTGTACTGCACTCTTATGACACTCTGTGTTATGTACTGCACTCTTATTACACCCTGTGTTATGCACTGCACACTTATTACACCCTGTGCTATGTACTGCACTCTTATTACACCCTGTGTTATGTACTGCACTCTTATTACACCCTGTGTTATGTCCTGCACTCTTATTACACTCTGTGTTTTGTACTGCACTCTTATTACACCCTGTGTTTTGTACTGCACTCTTATTACACCCTGTGTTATGTACTGCACTCTTTTAACGCTCTGTGTTATGTACTGCACTCTTATTACACCCCATGTTATGTGCTGCACTCTTATTACACCCTGTGTTATGTACTGCACTCTTATTACACCCTGTGTTATGTACTGCACTCTTATTACACTCTGTTATGTACTGCACTCTTATTACACCCTGTGTTATGTACTGCACTCTTATTACACCCTGTGTTATGTACTGCACTCTTATTACACTCTGTGTTATGTACTGCACTCTTATTACACCCTGTGTTATGTACTGCACTCTTATTACACCCTGTGTTATGTGCTGCACTCTTATTACACCCTGTGTTATATACTGCACTCTTGTTACACCCTGTTTTGTGTACTGCACTCTTATTACACTCTGTTATGTACTGCACTCTTATTACACCCTGTGTTATGTACTGCACTCTTATTACACCCTGTGTTATGTACTGCCCTCTTATTACACTCTGTGTTATGTACTCCACTCTTATTACACTCTGTGTTTTGTACTGCACTCTCATTACACTCTGTGTTATGTACTGCACTCTTTTTACACCTTGTGTTATGTACTGCACTCTTATTACACTCTGTGTTTTGTACTGCACTCTTATTACACTCTGTGTTATGTACTGCACTCTTATTACACCCAGTGTTATGTACTGCACTCTTATTACACTCTGTGTTATGTACTGCACTCTTATGACACTCTGTGTTATGTACTGCACTCTTATTACACCCAGTGTTATGTACTGCACTCTTATTACACCCTGTGTTATGTACTGCACTCTTATTACACTCTGTGTTATGTACTGCACTCTTATGACACTCTGTGTTATGCACTGCACTCTTATCACACCCTGTGTTTTGTACTGCACTCTTATTACACTCTGTGTTATGTACTGCACTCTTATTACACCCTGTGTTTTGTACTGCACTCTTATTACACTCTGCGTTATGTACTGCACTCTTATTACACTCTGTGTTATGTCCTGCACTCTTATTACACTCTGTGTTATGTACTGCACTCTTATTACACTCTGTGTTATGTACAGCACTCTTAGTACACCTTGTGTTATGTACTGCACTCTTATTACACCCTGTGTCATGTACTGCACTCTTATTACACCCTGTGTTATGTGCTGCACTCTCATTACACCCTGTGTTATGTACTGCACTCTTATTACACCCTGTGTTATGTGCTGCACTCTTATTACACCCTGTGTTATATACTGCATTCTTATTACACCCTGTGTTGTATACTGCACTCTTTTAACGCTCTGTGTTATGAACTGCAGCCTTATTACACCCTGTGTTATGTACTGCACTCTTATTACACTCTGTGTTATGTGCTGCAGTCTTATTACACCCTGTGTCATACACTGCACTCTTATTACACTCTGTTATGTACTGCACTCTTATTACACCCTGTGTTATGTACTGCACTCTTATTACACTCTGTGTTATGTGCTGCAGTCTTATTACACCCTGTGTCATATACTGCACTCTTATTACACTCTGTTATGTACTGCACTCTTATTACACCCTGTGTTATGTACTGCACTCTTATTACACTCTGTGTTATGTACTGCACTCTTATTACACCCTGTGTTATGTACTGCACTCTTATTACACTCTGTGTTATGTACTGCACTCTTATTACACCCAGTGTTATGTACTGCACTCTTATTACACCCTGTGTTATGTACTGCACTCTTATTACACTCTGTGTTTTGTACTGCACTCTTATTACACCCAGTGTTATGTACTGCACTCTTATTACACTCTGTGTTATGTACTGCACTCTTATTACACCCTGTGTTTTGTACTGCACTCTTATTACACTCTGCGTTATGTACTGCACTCTTATTACACTCTGTGTTATGTCCTGCACTCTTATTACACCCAGTGTTATGTACTGCACTCTTATTACACTCTGTGTTATGTACTGCACTCTTATTACACCCTGTGTTATGTACTGCACTCTTATTACACTCTGTGTTTTGTACTGCACTCTTATTACACCCAGTGTTATGTACTGCACTCTTATTACACTCTGTGTTATGTACTGCACTCTTATTACACCCTGTGTTTTGTACTGCACTCTTATTACACTCTGCGTTATGTACTGCACTCTTATTACACTCTGTGTTATGTCCTGCACTCTTATTACACTCTGTGTTATGTACTGCACTCTTATTACACTCTGTGTTATGTACAGCACTCTTAGTACACCTTGTGTTATGTACTGCACTCTTATTACACCCTGTGTCATGTACTGCACTCTTATTACACCCTGTGTTATGTGCTGCACTCTCATTACACCCTGTGTTATGTACTGCACTCTTATTACACCCTGTGTTATGTGCTGCACTCTTATTACACCCTGTGTTATATACTGCATTCTTATTACACCCTGTGTTGTATACTGCACTCTTTTAACGCTCTGTGTTATGAACTGCAGCCTTATTACACCCTGTGTTATGTACTGCACTCTTATTACACTCTGTGTTATGTGCTGCAGTCTTATTACACCCTGTGTCATATACTGCACTCTTATTACACTCTGTTATGTACTGCACTCTTATTACACCCTGTGTTATGTACTGCACTCTTATTACACTCTGTGTTATGTGCTGCAGTCTTATTACACCCTGTGTCATATACTGCACTCTTATTACACTCTGTTATGTACTGCACTCTTATTACACCCTGTGTTATGTACTGCACTCTTATTACACTCTGTGTTATGTACTGCACTCTTATTACACCCTGTGTTATGTACTGCACTCTTATTACACTCTGTGTTATGTACTGCACTCTTATTACACCCTGTGTTATGTACTGCACTCTTATTACACCCTGTGTTATGTGCTGCACTCTTATTACACCCTGTGTTATATACTGCACTCTTATTACACCCTGTGTTGTATACTGCACTCTTATTACACCCTGTTTTATGTACTGCACTCTTTTACACCCTGTGTTTTGTACTGCACTCTTATTACACCCTGTGTTATGTACTGCACTCTTTTAACGCTCTGTGTTATGAACTGCAGCCTTATTACACCCTGTGTTATGTACTGCACTCTTTTACACCCTCTGTTATGTACTGCACTCTTATTACACTCTGTGTTATGTGCTGCACTCTTATTACACCCTGTGTAATATACTGCACTCTTATTACACTCTGTTATGTACTGCACTCTTATTACACCCTGTGTTATGTACTGCACTCTTATTACACTCTGTGTTATGTACTGCACTCTTATTACACCCCGTGTTATGTGCTGCACTCTTATTACACCCTGTGTTATATACTGCACTCTTATTACACTCTGTTATGTACTGCACTCTTATTACACCCTGTGTTATGTACTGCACTCTTATTACACTCTGTGTTATGTACTGCACTCTTATTACACCCCGTGTTATGTGCTGCACTCTTATTACACCCTGTGTTATGTACTGCACTCTTATTACACCCTGTGTTATGTGCTGCACTCTTATTACACCCTGTGTTATATACTGCACTCTTATTACACCCTGTTTTGTATACTGCACTCTTATTACACTCTGTTATGTACTGCACTCTTATTACACCCTGTGTTATGTACTGCACTCTTATTACACTCTGTGTTATGTACTCCACTCTTATTACACTCTGTGTTTTGTACTGCACTCTCATTACACTCTGTGTTATGTACTGCACTCTTTTTACACCTTGTGTTATGTACTGCACTCTTATTACACTCTGTGTTTTGTACTGCACTCTTATTACACTCTGTGTTATGTACTGCACTCTTATTACACCCAGTGTTATGTACTGCACTCTTATTACACTCTGTGTTATGTACTGCACTCTTCTGACACTCTGTGTTATGTACTGCACTCTTATCACACCCTGTGTTTTGTACTGCACTCTTATTACACTCTGTGTTATGTACTGCACTCTTATTACACTCTGTGTTATGTACTGCACTCTTATTACACACTGTGTTATGTACTGCACACTTATTACACTCTGTTATGTACTGCTCTCTTATTACACACTGTGTTATGTACTGCTCTCTTATTGCACTCTGTGTTATGTGCTGCACTCTTATTACACTCTGTTATGTACTGCACTCTTATTACACTCTGTGTTATGTCCTGCACTCTTATTACACCCCGTGTTATGTGCTGCACTCTTATTACACCCTGTGTTATATACTGCACTCTTATTACACTCTGTTATGTACTGCACTCTTATTACACCCTGTGTTATATACTGCACTCTTATTACACTCTGTTATGTACTGCACTCTTATTACACTCTGTTATGTACTGCACTCTTATTACACCCTGTGTTATGTACTGCACTCTTATTACACTCTGTGTTATGTACTGCACTCTTATTACACCCTGTGTTATGTACTGCACTCTTATTACACCCTGTGTTATGTGCTGCACTCTTATTACACCCTGTGTTATATACTGCACTCTTATTACACCCTGTTTTGTATACTGCACTCTTATTACACTCTGTTATGTACTGCACTCTTATTACACCCTGTGTTATGTACTGCACTCTTATTACACTCTGTGTTATGTACTCCACTCTTATTACACTCTGTGTTTTGTACTGCACTCTCATTACACTCTGTGTTATGTACTGCACTCTTTTTACACCTTGTGTTATGTACTGCACTCTTATTACACTCTGTGTTTTGTACTGCACTCTTATTACACTCTGTGTTATGTACTGCACTCTTATTACACCCAGTGTTATGTACTGCACTCTTCTGACACTCTGTGTTATGTACTGCACTCTTATCACACCCTGTGTTTTGTACTGCACTCTTATTACACTCTGTGTTATGTACTGCACTCTTATTACACTCTGTGTTATGTACTGCACTCTTATTACACACTGTGTTATGTACTGCACACTTATTACACTCTGTTATGTACTGCTCTCTTATTACACACTGTGTTATGTACTGCTCTCTTATTGCACTCTATGTTATGTGCTGCACTCTTATTACACTCTGTTATGTACTGCACTCTTATTACACTCTGTGTTTTGTACTGCACTCTTATTACACTCTGTGTTTTGTACTGCACTCTTATTACACCCAGTGTTATGTACTGCACTCTTATTACACTCTGTGTTATGTACTGCACTCTTATTACACCCTGTGTTTTGTACTGCACTCTTATTACACTCTGTGTTATGTACTGCACTCTTATTACACTCTGTGTTATTTCCTGCACTCTTATTACACTCTGTGTTATGTACTGCACTCTTATTACACTCTGTGTTATGTACAGCACTCTTAGTACACCTTGTGTTATGTACTGCACTCTTATTACACTCTGTGTTATGTACTGCACTCTTATTACACTCTGTGTTATGTACTGCTCTCTTATTACACTCTGTGTTATGTGCTGCACTCTTATTACAATCTGTTATGTACTGCACTCTTATTACACTCTGTGTTTTGTACTGCACTCTTATTACACTCTGTGTTTTGTACTGCACTCTTATTACACCCAGTGTTATGTACTGCACTCTTATTACACTCTGTGTTATGTACTGCACTCTTATTACACCCTGTGTTTTGTACTGCACTCTTATTACACTCTGTGTTATGTACTGCACTCTTATTACACTCTGTGTTATGTCCTGCACTCTTATTACACTCTGTGTTATGTACTGCACTCTTATTACACTCTGTGTTATGTACAGCACTCTTAGTACACCTTGTGTTATGTACTGCACTCTTATTACACTCTGTGTTATGTACTGCACTCTTATTACACTCTGTGTTATGTACTGCACTCTTATTACACTCTGTGTTTTGTACTGCACTCTTATTACACTCTGTGTTTTGTACTGCACTCTTATTACAACCTGTGTTTTGTACTGCACTCTTATGACACTCTGTGTTATGTACTGCACTCTTATTACACCCTGTGTTATGTACTGCACACTTATTACACCCTGTGTTACGGACTGCACTCTTATTACACCCTGTGTTATGTCCTCCACTCTTATTACACACTGTGTTATGTACTGCACTCTTATTACACTCTGTGTTATGTACTGCACTCTTATTACACCCTGTGTTACGGACTGCACTCTTATTACACCCTGTGTTATGTCCTCCACTCTTATTACACACTGTGTTCTGTACTGCACTCTTATTAAACTCTGTGTTATGTACTGCACTCTTATTACACCCTGTGTTATGTACTGCACTCTTATTACACTCTGTGTTATGTACTGCACTCTTATTACACACTGTGTTATGTACTGCACTCTTATTAAACTCTGTGTTATGTACTGCACTCTTATTACACTCTGTGTTATGTACTGCACTCTTATTACACTATGTGTTAGGCACTGCACTCTTTTTGAACTCTGTGTTACGTTCTGCATTCTTAATTCATTCTGTTTTATATACCGTTCTTATATTACACTCTGTGATATTTACTGCACTCTCATTACAATCTGTGTTAGTAATGCACTCTAATTACATAGAATCATAGAATCATAAAAGTTTACAACATGGAAACAGGCCCTTCGGCCCAACATGTCCATGTTGCCCAGTTTATACCACTAAGCTCGTCCCAATTGCCTGCACTTGGCCCATATCCCTCTATACCCATCTTACCCATGTAACTGTCCAAATGCTTTTTAAAAGACAAAATTGTACCCGCCTCTACTACTGCCTCTGGCAGCTCGTTCCAGACACTCACCACCCTTTGAGTGAAAAAATTGCCCCTCTGGACCCTTTTGTATCTCTCCCCTCTCACCTTAAATCTATGTCCCCTCGTTATAGACTCCCCTACCTTTGGGAAAAGATTTTGACTATCTACCTTATCTATGCCCCTCATTATTTTATAGACTTCTATAAGATCACCCCTTAACCTCCTACTCTCCAGGGAAAAAAGTCTCAGTCTATCCAACCTCTCCCTGTAAGTCAAACCATCAAGTCCCGGTAGCATCCTAGTAAATCTTTTCTGCACTCTTTCTAGTTTAATAATATCCTTTCTATAATAGGGTGACCAGAACTGTACACAGTATTCCAAGTGTGGCCTTACTAATGTCTTGTACAACTTCAACAAGACATCCCAACTCCTGTATTCAATGCTCTGACCAATGAAACCAAGCATGCTGAATGCCTTCTTCACCACCCTATCCACCTGTGACTCCACTTTCAAGGAGCTATGAACCTGTACTCCTAGATCTCTTTGTTCTATAACTCTCCCCAACGCCCTACCATTAAGGGAGTAGGTCCTGGCCCGATTCGATCTACCAAAATGCATCACCTCACATTTATCTAAATTAAACTCCATCTGCCATTCATCGGCCCACTGGCCCAATTTATCAAGGTCCCGTTGCAATCCTAGATAACCTTCTTCACTGTCCACAATGCCACCAATCTTGGTGTCATCTGCAAACTTACTAACCATGCCTCCTAAATTCTCATCCAAATCATTAATATAAATAACAAATAACAGCGGACCCAGTTCCCAACCCTGACCATCCTGCAGCCATGTCTCAGTAATAGCTATCATGTCATACCCTCCAATTTGAATTTGAACCTGTAGTTCATTTAATTTATTCCTTATACTCCGTGCGTTTGTATATAGAACTCTTAGTTGGGCCACACACCCTAGCCTGACCTTCAGCTTTGATGCTGGGTTAATCGCCTTACGCCTTCTAGTTTTCACTTTATCTGTAGTGCCGAAAGTACACTTTCTTTCTGCTGCTCGACACTTTTCCCTCTCACTTGTTCTTGAACAACTGTTTGTAGTATTTGTATTGTAGATTTCCCCTGGGTCTTCCCCTCTCTTGCTGCTCTCAACTTTACTCCCCTCTGACTCCCCGCTCAGGTTCCCATCCCCCTGCCACTCTAGTTTAAACCTTCCCCAACAGCACTAACAAACACCCCCGCGAGGACATTGGTCCCGGTCCTGCTCGGGTGTAACCCGTCACACTTGTACAGGTCCCACCTTCTCCAGAACCGGTCCC
The DNA here is from genome assembly GCF_035084215.1 of Heptranchias perlo. Classification (NCBI taxonomy): domain Eukaryota; kingdom Metazoa; phylum Chordata; class Chondrichthyes; order Hexanchiformes; family Hexanchidae; genus Heptranchias; species Heptranchias perlo. The sequence goes on along the minus strand of NW_027139698.1, from coordinate 103,135 downwards.
AATGTCCCAGGAATCTAAATCCCTCCCTCCTACACTATCCCTGGAGCCACGCATTCATCCTGTCTATTCTCCTGTTCCTATACTCACTCACACGTGGCACTGGTAGTAATCCTGAGATCACTACCTTTGAAGTCCTGCTTTTTAATTTATCTCCTAACTCCTTAAATTCACCTTGCAGGACCTCATCCCTTTTTTTACCTATGTCGTTGGTACCGATATGGACCACGACTACTGGCTGTTCACCCTCCCTCTCCAGAATGCCCTGCAGCCGCTCCGTGACATCCTTGACCCCAGCACCAGGGAGGCACCATGCCATCCTGGAGTCACATTTGCGGCCGCATAAGAGTGCAGTAGAAAACACAGAGTGTAATAAAAGTGCAGTAGAAAACACGAGAGGGAGAGAGACATAGAAACATAGAAAATAGGAGCAAGAGTCGGCCATTCGGCCCTTCGAGCCTGCTCCACCATTCAAAATGATCATGGCTGATCGTCTAACTCAGTGCCCTGTTCCCGCTTTTTCCCCATATCCCTTGATCCCTTTAGCATTAAGAAATATATCGATCTCCTTCTTGAATACATCTAATGACTTGGCCTCCACTGCCTTCTGTGGTAGAGAATTCCACAGGTTCACCACCCTCTGAGTGAAGAAATTTCTCCTCATCTCGGTTCTAAATGGCATTCCCCGTATCCTGAGACTGTGACCCCCTGGTTCTGGACTCCCCAGCCATCGGGAACATCCTCCCTGCATCTAGTCTGTCTCGTCCTGTTAGAATTTTATATGTTTCGATGAGATCACCTCTCATTCTTCTAAACTCGAGTGAATACAGGCCGAGTCGACCCAATCTCTCCTCATACGTCAGTCCTGCCATCCCAGGAATCAGTCTGGTAAACCTTCGTTGCATTCCCTCCATGGCAAGGACATCCTTCCTCAGATAAGGAGACCAAAACTGCACACAATACTCCAGATGTGGTCTCACCAAGGCCCTGTATAACTGCAGTAAGACATCCCTGCTCCTGTACTCAAATCCTCTTGCTATGAAGGCCAACATACCATTCACCTTCCTAACTGCTTGCTGCACCTGAATGCTCGCTTTCATCGACTGGTGTACAAGGACACCCAGGTCTCGTTGCACCTCCCCTTTTCCCAATCTATCACCATTCAGATAATAATCTGCCTTTCTGTTTTTACAACCAAAGTGGATAACCTCACATTTATCCACGTTATAGAGCATTCCCCATCTCCCCACATTCCCCCTTATACCCACATTCCCCGTATCCCCACGTTCTCCCCATATCCCCACATTCTCCCATATCCCCACGTTCTCCCATATACCCACATTCCCCATATCCCCACGTTCTCCCATATCCCCACATTCCCCATATCCCCACGTTCTCCCATATCCCCACATTCCCCATATCCCCACGTTCTCCCATATCCCCACATTCCCCATATCCCCACGTTCTCCCATATCCCCACATTCCCCATATCCCCACGTTCTCCCATATCCCCACATTCCCCATATCCCCACGTTCTCCCATATCCCCACATTCCCCATATCCCCACGTTCTCCCATATACCCACATTCCCCATATCCCCACGTTCTCCCATATCCCCACATTCCCCATATCCCCACGTTCTCCCATATCCCCACATTCCCCATATCCCCACGTTCTCCCATATACCCACATTCCCCATATCCCCACGTTCTCCCATATCCCCACATTCCCCATATCCCCACGTTCTCCCATATCCCCACATTCCCCATATCCCCACGTTCTCCCCATATCCCCACATTCCCCATATCCCCACGTTCTCCCCATATCCCCACATTCACCCATATCCCCACATTCCCCATATCCCCACATTCCCCATATCCCCACATTCCCCATATCCCCACATTCCCCATATCCCCACGTTCTTCTCATATCCCCACATTCAACCTTATCCCCACATTCCCCATATCCCCACATTCCCCATATCCCCACGTTCTCCCCATATCCCCACATTCCCCATATCCCCACGTTCTCCCATATTCCCACATTCGCCCGTATTCCCACATTCGCCCGTATTCCCACATTCACCCATATCCCCACATTCCCCATATTCCCACATTCCCCCATATCCCCACATTCACCCATATCCCCACATTCACCCATATCCCCACATTCAACCTTATCCCCACATTCCCCATATCCCCACATTCAACCTTATCCCCACATTCCCCATATCCCCACGTTCTCCCATATCCCCACATTCGCCCGTATTCCCACATTCCCCTTATCCCCACATTCGCCCGTATTCCCACATTCGCCCGTATTCCCACATTCGCCCGTATTCCCACATTCGCCCGTATTCCCACATTCCCCTTATCCCCACATTCGCCCGTATTCCCACATTCGCCCGTATTCCCACATTCCCCTTATCCCCACATTCGCCCGTATTCCCACATTCACCCGTATTCCCACATTCGCCCGTATTCCCACATTCCCCTTATCCCCACATTCACCCGTATTCCCACATTCGCCCGTATTCCCACATTCGCCCGTATTCCCACATTCGCCCGTATTCCCACATTCCCCTTATCCCCACATTCGCCCGTATTCCCACATTCGCCCGTATTCCCACATTCACCCGTATTCCCACATTCGCCCGTATTCCCACATTCGCCCATATCCCCACATTCGCCCGTATTCCCACATTCCCCTTATCCCCACATTCACCCGTATTCCCACATTCGCCCGTATTCCCACATTCCCCTTATCCCCACATTCGCCCATATCCCCACATTCGCCCGTATTCCCACATTCCCCTTATCCCCACATTCGCCCATATCCCCACATTCGCCCATATCCCCACATTCGCCCATATCCCCACATTCACCCGTATTCCCACATTCGCCCGTATTCCCACATTCGCCCATATCCCCACATTCGCCCGTATTCCCACATTCCCCTTATCCCCACATTCACCCGTATTCCCACATTCGCCCGTATTCCCACATTCCCCTTATCCCCACATTCGCCCATATCCCCACATTCGCCCGTATTCCCACATTCCCCTTATCCCCACATTCGCCCGTATTCCCACATTCGCCCGTATTCCCACATTCACCCGTATTCCCACATTCGCCCGTATTCCCACATTCCCCTTATCCCCACATTCACCCGTATTCCCACATTCGCCCGTATTCCCACATTCCCCTTATCCCCACATTCGCCCGTATTCCCACATTCGCCCGTATTCCCACATTCGCCCGTATTCCCACATTCCCCTTATCCCCACATTCGCCCGTATTCCCACATTCGCCCGTATTCCCACATTCGCCCGTATTCCCACATTCCCCTTATCCCCACATTCACCCGTATTCCCACATTCGCCCGTATTCCCACATTCCCCTTATCCCCACATTCACCCATATTCCCACATTCGCCCGTATTCCCACATTCCCCTTATCCCCACATTCACCCGTATTCCCACATTCGCCCGTATTCCCACATTCGCCCGTATTCCCACATTCCCCTTATCCCCACATTCGCCCATATCCCCACATTCGCCCGTATTCCCACATTCGCCCGTATTCCCACATTCACCCGTATTCCCACATTCGCCCGTATTCCCACATTCCCCTTATCCCCACATTCGCCCATATCCCCACATTCGCCCGTATTCCCACATTCCCCTTATCCCCACATTCCCCATATCCCCACATTCGCCCGTATTCCCACATTCCCCTTATCCCCACATTCGCCCGTATTCCCACATTCCCCTTATCCCCACATTCGCCCGTATTCCCACATTCGCCCGTATTCCCACATTCGCCCGTATTCCCACCTTCGCCCGTATTCCCACATTCACCCATATCCCCACATTCGCCCGTATTCCCACATTCGCCCGTATTCCCACATTCGCCCGTATTCCCACATTCACCCCATATCCCCACATTCGCCCGTATTCCCACATTCCCCCATATCCCCACATTCGCCCGTATTCCCACATTCACCCCATATCCCCACATTCACCCTTATCCCCACATTCACCCCATATCCCCACATTCGCCCGTATTCCCACATTCACCCCATATCCCCACATTCACCCTTATCCCCACATTCGCCCGTATCCCCACGTTCTCCCATATCCCCACATTCGCCCATATCCCCACATTCACCCTTATCCCCACATTCGCCCGTATCCCCACGTTCTCCCATATCCCCACATTCGCCCGTATTCCCACATTCGCCCGTATTCCCACATTCGCCCGTATTCCCACATTCACCCTTATCCCCACATTCGCCCGTATTCCCACATTCACCCTTATTCCCACATTCGCCCGTATTCCCACATTCGCCCGTATTCCCACATTCGTCCGTATTCCCACATTCGCCCGTATTCCCACATTCGCCCGTATTCCCACATTCACCCTTATCCCCACATTCGCCCGTATTCCCACATTCACCCATATCCCCACATTCGCCCGTATTCCCACATTCACCCATATCCCCACATTCCCCCATATCCCCACATTCCCCCATATCCCCACATTCACCCATATCCCCACATTCCCCCATATCCCCACATTCCCCCATATCCCCACATTCACCCATATCCCCACGTTCTCCCATATCCCCACATTCGCCCGTATTCCCACATTCACCCTTATCCCCACATTCACCCATATCCCCACATTCGCCCGTATTCCCACATTCGCCCGTATTCCCACATTCGCCCGTATCCCCACACTCGCCCGTATCCCCACACTTCCTGTTTGCCTCCCTTATTCCTGCAGGATTTGATTCTACATGATTTTGGAACTTGCACTGACCACCTCACTCCCAATGATGGGACGCCTACAAAATGGGCCCCCCAAATCTCGCAATAGGACCAATGGCAGCACCATTGGGTGCTGACCCTTCCATTGCTAAACTGGACTGATTTTCCTGAACAATTTCTACCCCCTTTAACCTCTCCCAATCTCTGGAACCCGATCCAGCTCTTTATCCCACTGCCTTCAACACATCTTCACTCCACCTTTGGTGGCAGATCTCTCAGGAACACAGCTCCAGAATTCCCTCCCTTAATCTCTTGGCTCGGGAATTCTCCCCCTAAATCTCTCAGCTTGAGAGTTGGTTTGATGAGGGCAGTGAGGTTGGTGTTGTTTATATGGACTTTCAAAAGGCATTTGATAAAGTGCCACATAATAGACTTGTTAGCAAAATTAAATCCCGTGGGATTAAAGGGACAGTGTCAGTGTGGATATAAAACAGGCCACGGGACAGGAAGCAGAGAGTAGTGGTGAACGGTTGTTTCTCAGACTGGAGGGAAGTTTACAGTGATGTTCCCCAGGGGTCAGTATTAGGACCACTGCTCTTTTTGATATATATTAATGACCTGGACTTGGATATAGAGGGTATAATTTCAAAGTTTGCAGATGACACGAAACTCGGAAATGTAGTAAACAATGAGGAGGATAGTAACAGACTTCAGGAGGACAGAGACAGACTGGTGAGATGGGCAGACACGTGGCAGATGGAATTTAACAGAGAAGTGTGAAGTAATGCATTTTGGTAGGAAGAACGAGGAGAGGCAATATAAACATAAGTAAAGCAACAGTAATGAAGAAAATAATAGCACTAAAGAGTGACAAATCCCCGGGACCAGATGGTTTCCATCCCAGGGTTTTAAAGGAAGTAGGTGAGCACATTGCAGATGCCCGAACTATAATCTTTCAAAGTTCTCTAGATTCAGGAACTGTCCCTTTAGATTGGAAAATTGCACATGTCACTCCGCTTTTTAAGAAAGGAGAGAGAGGGAAACCAGGGAATTATAGACCAGTTAGCCTAACATCTGTTGTGGGGAAAATGCTGGAGTCTATAATTAAGGATAGGGTGACTGAACACCTCGAGAATTTTCAGTTAATCAGGGAGAGCCAGCATGGATTTGTGAAAGGTAGGTCGTGCCTGACAAACCTGATTGAATTTTTTGAAGAGGTGACTAAAGTAGTGGACAGGGGAATGTCAATGGATGTTATTTATATGGACTTCCAGAAGGCATTTGATAAAGTCCCACATAAGAGACTGTTAGCTAAGACAGAAGCCCATGGAATCGAGGGAAAAGTACAGACTTGGTTAGGAAGTTGGCTGAGCGAAAGGCGACAGAGAGTAGGGATAATGGGAAGGTACTCACATTGGCAGGATGTGACTAGTGGAGTCCCGCAGGGATCTGTCTTGGGGCCTCAATTATTCACAATATTTATTAATGACTTAGATGAAGGCATTGAAAGTCTCATATCTAAGTTTGCCGATGACACAAAGATTGGTGGCATTGTAAGCAGTGTAGATGAAAACATAAAATTACAAAGCGATATTGATAGATTAGGTGAATGGGCAAAACTGTGGCAAATGGAATTCAATGCAGACAAAAGTGAGGTCATCCACTTTGGATCAAAAAAGGATAGAACAGGGTACTTTCTAAATGGTAAAAAGTTAAAACCAGTGGATGTCCAAAGGGACTTAGGGGTTCAGGTACATCGATCGTTGAAGTGTCATGAACACGTGCAGAAAATAATCAATAAGGCTAATGGAATGCTGGCCTTTATATCGAGAGGACTGGAGTACAAGGGGGCAGAAGTTATGCTGCAGCTATACAAAACCCTGGTTAGACCGCACCTGGAGTACTGTGAGCAGTTCTGGGCACCGCACCTTCGGAAGGACATATTGGCCTTGGAGGGAGTGCAGCGTAGGTTTACTAGAATGATACCCGGACTTCAAGGGTTAAGTTACGAGGAGAGATTACACAAATTGGGGTTGTATTCTCTGGAGTTTCAAAGGTTAAGGGGTGATCTGATCGAAGTTTATAAGATATTAAGGGGAACAGATAGGGTGGATAGAGAGAAACTATTTCCGCTGGTTGGGGATTCTAGGAGTAGGGGGCACAGTCTAAAAATTAGAGCCAGACCTTTCAGGAGTGAGATTAGAAAACATTTCTACACACAAAGGGTGGTAGAAGTTTGGAATTCTCTTCCACAAACGGCAATTGATACTAGCTCAATTGCTAAATTTAATTCTGAGATAGATAGCTTTTTGGCAACCAAAGGTATTAAGGGATATGGGCCAAAGGCAGGTCTATGGAGTTAGATCACAGATCAGCCATGATCTTATCAAATGGCGGAGCAGGCACGAGGGGCTGAATGGCCTCCTCCTGTTCCTCTGTTCCTATGTTTCCTAAACTCGAGGGTACAATTTTAAAGGGGTACGGGAATAGAGAGATCTCGGGATATATGTACAGAAATCTTTAAAGGTGGCAGGACAGGTTGAGAAGGCTGTTAAAAAAGCAAACATGTTCCTGGACTTCATAAATAGAGGCATGGAGTCCATCCCCGTAGCCCTGCAAATTTTTTCCTTTCAAGTAATTATCCAGTTCCCTTTTGAAGGCCATGATTGAATCTGCCTCCACCACCCCCTCGGGCAGTGCATTCCAGATCATAAACACTCATAAGAAATAGGAGCAGGAGTAGGCCAATCGGCCCCTCGAGCCTGCTCCGCCATTCAATAAGATCATGGCTGATCTGATCCTAACCTCAAATCTAAATTCATGTCCAATTTCCTGCCCGCTCCCCGTAACCCCTAATTCCCTTTACTTCTAGGAAACTGTCTATTTCTGTTTTAAATTTATTTAATGATGTAGCTTCCACAGCTTCCTGGGGCAGCAAATTCCACAGACCTACCACCCTCTGAGTGAAGAAGTTTCTCCTCATCTCAGTTTTGAAAGAGCAACCCCTTATTCTAAGATTATGCCCCCTAGTTCTAGTTTCACCCATCCTTGGGAACATCCTTACCGCATCCACCCGATCAAGCCCCTTCACAATCTTATATGTTTCAATAAGATCGCCTCTCATTCTTCTGAACTCCAATGAGTAGAGTCCCAATCTACTCAACCTCTCCCCATATGTCCGCCCCCTCATCCCCGGGATTAACCGAGTGAACCTTCTTTGTACTGCCTCGAGAGCAAGTATGTCTTTTCTTAAGTATGGAGACCAAAACTGTATGCAGTATTCCAGGTGCGGTCTCACCAATACCTTATATAACTGCAGCAATACCTCCCTGTTTTTATATTCTATCCCCCTAGCAATAAAAGCCAACATTCCATTGGCTTTCTTGATCACCTGCTGCACCTGCATACTAACTTTTTGATTTTCTTGCACTCGGACCCCCAGATCCCTTTGTACTGCAGTACTTTCCAGTCTCTCGCCATTAAGATAATAACTTGCTCTCTGATTTTTCCTGCCAAAGTGCATAACCTCACATTTTCCAATATTGTATTGCATCTGCCAAATCTCCACCCACTCACCCAGCCTGTCTATATCCCCTTGTAGGTTTTTTATGTCCTCCTCACTCTCTACTTTCCCTCCCATCTTTGTATCATCTGCAAACTTTGATATGTTACACTCGGTCCCCTCCTCCAAATCATTAATATAGATTGTAAAGAGTTGGGGACCCAGCACCGACCCCTGCGGAACACCACTGGTTACTGGTTGCCAGTCCGAGAATGAACCATTTATCCCAACTCTCTGCTTCCTGTTAGATAACCAATCCTCCACCCATGCCAGAATATTACCCCCATTCCAGTGATTCTTTATCTTGAGCAATAATCTTTTATGTGGCACCTTGTCGAATGCCTTCTGGAAGTCTAAATACACTACGTCCACTGGTTCCCCTTTATCCACCCTATACGTTATATCCTCAAAGAACTCAAGCAAATTTGTCAGACATGACTTCCCCTTCATAAAGCCATGCTGACTTTGTCCTATTAAATTATGTTTATCTAAATGTTCCGTTACTGTCTCCTTAATAATAGACTCCAAAATTTTACCCACCACAGATGTTAGGCTAACTGGTCTATAATTTCCAGCCTTCTGCCTACTACCCTTTTTAAATAAGGGTGTTACATTAGCAGTTTTCCAATCTGCCGGGACCTTTGCCGAGTCCAGAGAATTTTGGAAAATTATTACCAAAGCATCCACAATCCCTACTGCCACTTCCCTCAAGACCCTCGGATGTAAGCCATCAGGTCCAGGGGATTTATCCGCCTTGAGTCCCATTATTTTACTGAGTACCAATTCCTTAGTGATTTTAATCGTATTTAGCTCCTCCCCCCCGAGAGTCCCCTGTTTGTCCAGTGTTGGGATATTCTTGGTGTCCTCTACCGTAAAGACTGAAACAAAATATTTGTTCAGCATTTTTGCCATCTCCATGTTTCCCACCATTAATTTCCCGGTCTCATCCTCTAAGGGACCTACGTTTGCCTTAGCCACCCTTTTTCTTTTTATATAACTATAGAAACTCTTGCTATCTGTTTTTATATTTTTTGCTAATTTCTTTTCATAATCTAACTTCCCTTTCTTAATCAATCCTTTAGTTACTTTTTGCTGTCTTTTGAAGACTTCCCAATCTTCTATCCTCCCACTAAGTTTGGCTACCTTATATGTCCTTGTTTTTAGTCGGATACTGTCCTTAATTTCTTGCTGTCACTCGCTGTGTTAAAAAGTTTTTCCTCATCTCACCTTTGGTTCTTTTGCCAATCACCTTAAATCTGTGACCTCTGGTCCTTGACCCTTCCACCAATGGGAACAGTTTCTCTCTATCTACTCTGTCTCGACCCTTCATGATTTTGAACACCTCGATCAAATCTCCTCGCAACCGTCTCTGTTCCAAGGAGAACAACCCCAGCTTCTCCAGTCTATCCACGGAACTAAAGTCCCTCATCGCTGGAATCATTCGAGTAAATCTCTTCTGCACCCTCTCTAAGGCCTTCACATCTTTCCTAAAGTGCGGTGCCCAGAACTGGACACAATACTCCAGTTGTGGTCGAACCAGTGTTTTATAAAGGTTCATCGTAACTTCCTTGCTTTTGTACTCTGTGCCTCTATTTATAAAGCCCAGGATCCCGTTTGCTTTTTTAACCACTTTCTCAACCTGCCCTGCCACCTTCAGTGATTTGTGTACATATACCCCCAGATCTCTCTGTTCCTGTACCCCTTTTAGAATTGTGCCCTCTAGTTTATATTGCCTCTCCTCGTTCTTCCTACTGAAATGTATCACTTCCCATTTTTCTGTGTTAAATTTCATCTGCCATGTGTCCGCCCATTCCACCAGCCTCTTGAAGTCTATCACTATCCTCCTCACTGTTCACTACATTTCCAAGTTTTGTGTCATCTGCAAATTTGGAAATGTCCCTGGTATTGGTGTGACTCTTATTCTGTACCTCCCTGTACTGTCTCTCCTCGAACGGACGGTTCACCATGTTATGTTCAGAGGCAGGGTATGAGCTGATGCTTGTCTGCAGTGAGCTTCACCCCTGAACCCTGACATTGTCTGCAAGTTACAATCTCTCCATATCATTTCACTGCTCAATTATTAATGTGGCTGATGGTGAGAGTCGCTCGATGGGAAGGTAATCAGGTTCCATCTAATTGCTGGTCAGGCCCTTGGAAATGTGAGGCTAGTTGCTGAGAGCTTTTAGCCTGTGTGTGTCGGTCGAGTGATATCCCCAGACCTCTGACTCTGTGCCCTCAGAGACTCTGCCGTTTATCAACACAGCTCGTCAGCAGCACAAATTGATTCATTCCTGCACAAATTTATTGACAGATAATCCTCTGTGGGTATTATTGTCGCCTCGTGATGAAATGGAGAGTACTGTTTGGGAAAATCAGATGGAATTTGATATTTCAATTCTGACAATGATTTTTCATACAATGATGCAATTAACTGAGTTCCTCTGCAAGGTTCACACAAGAACAACATAAAATCCACCCTCAGGTGGTGAATAAAGTCTTCAAACCACCATTCGTGGGACAAAGTGTTTGAAAACAAGGTCCTTATCATTTCATAAAACAAGAGCCAACCAACGAGAAACAAAATTCACACCCACTGAAAGACCCCCTCGAACGGGGTCCATGTGTAACACCCACTGAAAGACCCCCTCTAACGGGGTCCATGTGTAACACCCACTGAAAGACCCCCTCTAATGGGGTCCATGTATCACACCCACTGAAAGACCCCCTCGAACGGGGTCCATGTATCACACCCACTGAAAGACCCCCTCTAACGGGGTCCATGTGTAACACCCACTGAAAGACCCCCTCTAACGGGGTCCATGTGTAACACCCACTGAAAGACCCCCTCGAACAGGGTCCATGTGTAACACCCACTGAAAGACCCCCTCTAATGGGGTCTATGTGTAACACCCACTGAAAGACCCCCTCTAACGGGGTCCATGTGTAACACCCACTGAAAGACCCCCTCTAACGGGGTCCATGTGTAACACGCACTGAAAGACCCCCTCGAACAGGGTCCATGTGTAACACCCACTGAAAGACCCCCTCTAACGGGGTCCATGTATCACACCCACTGAAAGACCCCCTCTAACGGGGTCCATGTGTAACACCCACTGAAAGACCCCCTCTAACGGGGTCCATGTGTAACACCCACTGAAAGACCCCCTCTAACGGGGTCCATGTGTAACACCCACTGAAAGACCCCCTCTAACGGGGTCCATGTGTAACACCCACTGAAAGACCCCCTCTAATGGGGTCCATGTATCACACCCACTGAAAGACCCCCTCTAACGGGGTCCATGTGTCATACCCACTGAAAGACCCCCTCTAACGGGGTCCATGTGTAACACCCACTGAAAGACCCCCTCGAACGGGGTCCATGTGTAACACCCACTGAAAGACCCCCTCGAACGGGGTCCATGTGTAACACCCACTGAAAGACCCCCTTGAACGGGGTCCATGTGTAACACCCACTGAAAGACCCCCTTGAACGGGGTCCATGTGTAACACCCACTGAAAGACCCCCTTGAACGGGGTCCATGTGTAACACCCACTGAAAGACCCCCTCTAACGGGGTCCAATTATCACACCCACTGAAAGACCCCCTCGAATGGGGTTCATGTGTAACACCCACTGAAAGACCCCCTCTAACGGGGTCCATGTGTCATACCCACTGAAAGACCCCCTCTAACGGGGTCCATGTGTCACACCCACTGAAAGACCCCCTCTAACGGGGTCCATGTGTAACACCCACTGAAAGACCCCCTCTAACGGGGTCCATGTATCACACCCACTGAAAGACCCCCTCTAACGGGGTCCATGTGTCATACCCACTGAAAGACCCCCTCTAACGGGGTCCATGTGTAACACCCACTGAAAGACCCCCTCGAACGGGGTCCATGTGTAACACCCACTGAAAGACCCCCTCGAACGGGGTCCATGTGTAACACCCACTGAAAGACCCCCTTGAACGGGGTCCATGTGTAACACCCACTGAAAGACCCCCTTGAACGGGGTCCATGTGTAACACCCACTGAAAGACCCCCTTGAACGGGGTCCATGTGTAACACCCACTGAAAGACCCCCTCTAACGGGGTCCAATTATCACACCCACTGAAAGACCCCCTCGAATGGGGTTCATGTGTAACACCCACTGAAAGACCCCCTCTAACGGGGTCCATGTGTAACACCCACTGAAAGACCCCCTCTAACGGGGTCCATGTGTAACACCCACTGAAAGACCCCCTCGAACAGGGTCCATGTGTAACACCCACTGAAAGACCCCCTCTAATGGGGTCCATGTGTCATACCCACTGAAAGACCCCCTCTAACGGGGTCCATGTGTAACACCTATTGAAAGACCCCCTCGAACGGGGTCCATGTGTAACACCCACTGAAAGACCCCCTCTAACGGGGTCCAATTATCACACCCACTGAAAGACCCCCTCGAACGGGGTCCATGTGTAACACCCACTGAAAGACCCCCTCTAACGGGGTCCATGTGTAACACCCACTGAAAGACCCCCTCGAACGGGATCCATGTGTAACACCCACTGAAAGACCCCCTCTAACGGGGTCCATGTGTAACACCCACTGAAAGACCCCCTCAAACGGGGTCCATGTGTAACACCCACTGAAAGACCCCCTCTAACGGGGTCAATGTGTAACACCCACTGAAAGACCCCCTCTAACGGGGTCCATGTGTAACACCCACTGAAAGACCCCCTCTAACGGGGTCCATGTGTAACACCCACTGAAAGACCCCCTCGAACGGGGTCCATGTGTAACACCCACTGAAAGACCCCCTCTAACGGGGTCCATGTGTAACACCCACTGAAAGACCCCCTCGAACGGGGTCCATGTGTAACACCCACTGAAAGACCCCCTCTAACGGGGTCCATGTGTAACACCCACTGAAAGACCCCCTCGAACGGGGTCCATGTGTAACACCCACTGAAAGACCCCCTCTAACGGGGTCCATGTGTAACACCCACTGAAAGACCCCCTCGAACGGGGTCCATGTGTAACACCCACTGAAAGACCCCCTCTAATGGGGTCCATGTGTATCACACCCACTGAAAGACCCCCTCGAACGGGGTCCATGTGTAACACCCACTGAAAGACCCCCTCGAACGGGGTCCATGTGTAACACCCACTGAAAGACCCCCTCTAATGGGGTCCATGTGTATCACACCCACTGAAAGACCCCCTCGAACAGGGTCCATGTGTAACACCCACTGAAAGACCCCCTCTAACGGGGTCCATGTGTAACACCCACTGAAAGACCCCCTCTAATGGGGTCCATGTGTATCACACCCACTGAAAGACCCCCTCGAACAGGGTCCATGTGTAACACCCACTGAAAGACCCCCTCTAATGGGGTCCATGTGTATCACACCCACTGAAAGACCCCCTCGAACAGGGTCCATGTGTAACACCCACTGAAAGACCCCCTCTAATGGGGTCCATGTGTAACACCCACTGAAAGACCCCCTCGAACGGGGTCCATGTGTAACACCCACTGAAAGACCCCCTCTAATGGGGTCCATGTGTATCACACCCACTGAAAGACCCCCTCGAACGGGGTCCATGTGTAACACCCACTGAAAGACCCCCTCGAACAGGGTCCATGTGTAACACCCACTGAAAGACCCCCTCTAATGGGGTCCATGTGTATCACACCCATCTGTCGATATGGGGACGGTGCCGGAGGATTGGAGGATTGTAAATGTTACACCCCTGTTCAAAAAAGGGGAGAGAGTGTCCTAGGCCCAACCATCTTCAGCTGCTTCATCAATGACCTTCCCTCCATCATAAGGTCAGAAATGGGGATGTTCGCTGATGACTGCACAGTGTTCAGTTCCATTCGCAACCCCTCAGATAATGAAGCAGTCCGTGCCCGCATGCAGCAAGACCTGGACAACATCCAGGCTTGGGCTCATAAGTGGCAAGTAACATTCGCGCCAGATAAGTGCCAGGTAATGACCATCTCCAACAAGAGAGAGTCTAACCACCTCCCCCTGACATTCAACGGCATTACCATCGCCGAATCCCCCACCATCAACATCCTGGGGGTCACCATTGACCAGAAACTTAACTGGACCAGCCATATAAATACTGTGGCTGCAAGAGCAGGTCAGAGGCTGGGTATTCTGCGGCGAGTGACTCACCTCCTGACTCCCCAAAGCCTTTCCACCATCTACAAGGTACAAGTCAGGAGTGTGATGGAATACTCTCCACTTGCCTGGATGAGTGCAGCTCCAACAACACTCAAGAAGCTCGACACCATCCAGGACAAAGCAGCCCGCTTGATTGGCACCCCATCCACCACCCTAAACATTCACTCCCTTCACCACCGGCGCACTGTGGCTGCAGTGTGTACCATCCACAGGATGCACTGCAGCAACTCGCCAAGGCTTCTTCGACAGCACCTCCCAAACCCGCGACCTCTACCACCTAGAAGGACAAGAGCAGCAGGCACATGGGAACAACACCACCTGCACGTTCCCCTCCAAGTCACACACCATCCCGACTTGGAAATATATCGCCGTTCCTTCATCGACGCTGGGTCAAAATCCTGGAACTCCCTTCCTAACAGCACTGTGGGAGAACCGTCACCACACGGACTGCAGCGGTTCAAGAAGGCGGCTCACCACCACCTTCTCAAGGGCAATTAGGGATGGGCAATAAATGCCGGCCTCGCCAGCGATGCCCACATCCCATGAACAAATAAAAAAACACACCGCCCATTATACACACCGCCCATTATACACACCGCCCATTATAAACACGGCACATTATACACACCGCCCATTATACACACCGCCCATTATATACACCGCCCATTATACACACCGCCCATTATACACACCGCCCATTATAAACACGGCACATTATACACACCGCTCATTATACACACCGCCCATTATACACACCGCTCATTATACACACCGCCCATTATACACACCGCACATTATACACACCACCCACTATAAACGCTGACCATTATACACACCGTCCATTATACAAACCACGCAGTATACACACAGTCCATTATACACACTCCGCCCATTATAAAAAAGGCCAAGTATACACTCCGCCCATTATGCACACCGCCCAGTACGCACACCGCCCAGTACGCACACCGCCCAGTACGCACACCGCCCACGATGCACACCGCCCATTATATACACCGTCCATTATACACACCGCCCATTATATACACCGTCCATTATACACACCGCCCATTATACACACCGCCCATTATATACACCGTCCATTATACACACCGCCCATTATACACACCGCCCATTATAAACACCGTCCATTATACACACCGCCCATTATATACACCGTCCATTATACACACCGCCCATTATATACACCGTCCATTATATACACCATCCATTATACACACCGCCCATTATACACACCGCCCATTATATACACCGTCCATTATACACACCGCCCATTATATACACTGTCCATTATATACACCGTCCATTATACACACCGCCCATTATACACACCGCCCATTATATACACCGTCCATTATACACACCGCCCATTATAAACAGCGTCCATTATACACACCGCCCATTATGCACACCGCCCATTATATACACCGTCCATTATACACACCGCCCATTATAAACAGCGCCCATTATACACACCGCCCATTATATACACCGTCCATTATACACACCGCCCATTATATACACCGTCCATTATATACACCGTCCATTATACACACCGCCCATTATACACACCGCCCATTACATACACCGTTCATTATATACACCGTCCATTATACACACCGCCCATTATATACACCGTCCATTATATACACCGTCCATTATACACACCGCCCATTATACACACCGCCCATTACATACACCGTTCATTATACACACCGCCCATTATACACACCGCCCATTATATACACCGTCCATTATATACACCGACCATTATACACACCGCCCATTATAAACAGCGCCCATTATACACACCGCCCATTATATACACCGTCCATTATACACACCGCCCATTATATACACCGTCCATTATACACACCGCTTATTATACAACCACCCATGATACAAACCGCCCACTATAAACGCTGACCATTATACACACAGTCCATTATACACATCGCCCATTATAAACAAGGCCCAGTACACACTCCGCCCATTATAAACAAGGCCAAGTATACACTCTGCCCATTATGCACACCGCCCAGTACGTACACCGCCCAGTACGCACACCGCCCAGTACGCACACCGCCCGCTATGCACACCGCCCGCTATGCACACCGCCCGCTATGCACACCGCCCATTATGCACACCGCCCATTATAAACACCGCCCATTATACACAAGGCCCACTATACACACCGCCCATTATAAACAGCGCCCATTATATACACCGCCCATTATACACACCGCCCATTATACACACCGCCCATTATACACACCGCCCATTATACACACCGCCCATTATACACACCGCCCATTATACACACCGCCCATTATATACATCGCCCATTATACACAAGGCCCACTACACACAAGGCCCACTATACACACCGCCCATTATAAACAGCGTCCATTATACACACCGCCCATTATACACAGCCCCCATTATACACACCGTCCATTATACACACCGCCCATTATACACAACGCCCATTATACACTCCACCCATTATACACACCGTCAATTATATACACCGCCCATTATAAACAGCGCCTATTATACACATCGCCCATTATAAACTGCACCCATTATACACACCGCCCATTATACACACCGCCCATTATACACACCGCCCATTATGCACACCGCCCATTACACACACTGCCCGTTATACACACCGCCCATTATACACACTGGCCATTATACACACCGCCCATTATACACACCGCCCGTGAAAAACACCGCCCGTTATACACACCGACCATTATACACACCGCCCATTATACACACCACCCGTGAAAAACACCGCCCGTTATACACACCGACCATTAAAAACACTGACCATTATACACACCGCTCATTGTACACACCGCCCATTATACACACCGCCCATTATACACACCGCCCATTATACACACCGCCCATTATACACACCGCCCGTGAAAAACACCGCCCGTTATACACACCGACCATTATACACACCGCTCATTGTACACACCGCCCATTATACACACCGCCCATTATACACACCGCCCATTATATACATCGCCCATTATACACAAGGCCCACTACACACAAGGCCCACTATACACACCGCCCATTATAAACAGCGTCCATTATACACACCGCCCATTATACACAGCCCCCATTATACACACCGTCCATTATACACACCGCCCATTATACACAACGCCCATTATACACTCCACCCATTATACACACCGTCAATTATATACACCGCCCATTATAAACAGCGCCTATTATACACATCGCCCATTATAAACTGCACCCATTATACACACCGCCCATTATACACACCGCCCATTATACACACCGCCCATTATGCACACCGCCCATTACACACACTGCCCGTTATACACACCGCCCATTATACACACTGGCCATTATACACACCGCCCATTATACACACCGCCCGTGAAAAACACCGCCCGTTATACACACCGACCATTATACACACCGCCCATTATACACACCACCCGTGAAAAACACCGCCCGTTATACACACCGACCATTAAAAACACTGACCATTATACACACCGCTCATTGTACACACCGCCCATTATACACACCGCCCATTATACACACCGCCCATTATACACACCGCCCATTATACACACCGCCCGTGAAAAACACCGCCCGTTATACACACCGACCATTATACACACCGCTCATTGTACACACCGCCCATTGTACACACCGCCCATTATACACACCGCCCATTATACACACCACCCGTGAAAAACACCGCCCGTTATACACACCGACCGTTATACACACCGCACATTATACACACTGCTCATTATACACAATGCCCATTACACACACCGCCCATTATACACAATGCCTATTATATACACCGCCCATTATACACACCGCCCATTATACACACTGCTCATTATACACAATGCCCATTACACACACCACCCATTATACACAATGCCTATTATATACACCGCCCATTATACACACCGACCGTTATACACACCGCACATTATACACACTGCTCATTATACACAATGCCCATTACACACACCGCCCATTATACACAATGCCTATTATATACACCGCCCATTATACACACCACCCATTATACACACCACCCTTTAAAAACACCGACCATTACACAAACCTCCCATTACACACACCGCCCATTACACACACCGCCCATTACACACACCCTCCATGATACACACCGCCCAGTGTACACTCCGCCCCTTACACACACCGCACATTATACTCACCGCACATTATAAACACCGCACAGTATACACACCGTCCAGTATACACACCGCCCATTACACACATCTCCCATTATACACACCGCCCATTACAAACACCACTCATTATACAACCACCCATTATACACACTGCCCATTGTAAACACTGACCATTATACACACCGTCCAGTATACACACCGCCCATTACACACATCTCCCATTATACACACCGCCCATTACAAACACTACGCATTATACAACCACCCATTATACACACCACCCATTACAAACACCACTCATTATACACACCGCCCATAATACACACCGCCCATTATACACATCGCCCATTATACACACCGCTCATTATACACACCGCTCATTATACACACCGCCCATTATACACACCGCCCATTACACACACCGCCCATTATACACACCGTCCATTATACACACCGCCCATTATAAACACCGCCCATTATACACACCGCCCATTATACACACCGCCCATTATACACACCGTACATTATACACACCGCTCATTATACACACCGCCCATTACAAACACCACTCATTATACACACCGCCCATTATACACACCGACCATTATACACACCGCCCATTATACACACCGCTCATTATAAACAGCGCCCATTACATATTACAGAGAGGGAGGTGCTGGAAGTCTTAACGCGCATCAAGGTAGATAAATCTCCGGGACCTGATGAAATGTATCCCAGGACGTTATGGGAGGTTAGGGAGGAAATTGCGGGTCCCCGAGCAGAGATATTTGAATCATCGACAGCTACAGGTGAGGTGCCTGAAGATTGGAGGGTAGCAAATGTTGTGCCTTTGTTTAAGAAGGGCGGCAGGGAAAAGCCTGGGAACTACAGACCGGTGAGCCTGACATCTGTAGTGGGTAAGTTGTTAGAGGGTATTCTGAGAGACAGGATCTACAGGCATTTGGAGAGGCAGGGACTAATTAGGAACAGTCAGCATGGTTTTGTGAGAGGAAAATCATGTCTCACGAATTTGATGGAGTTTTTTGAAGGGGTAACCAAGAAGATAGATGAGGGCTGTGCAGTAGACGTGGTCTACATGGACTTTAGCAAAGCCTTTGACAAGGTACCGCATGGTAGGTTGTTACATAAGGTTAAATCTCATGGGATCCAAGGTGAGGGAGCCAATTGGATACAAAATTGGATTATAGAATCATAGAATCATAGAAGTTACAACATGGAAACAGGCCCTTCGGCCCAACATGTCCATGTCGCCCAGTTTATACCACTAAGCTAGTCCCAATTGCCTGCACTTGGCCCATATCCCTCGATACCCATCTTCCCCATGTAACTGTCCAAATGCTTTTTAAAAGACAAAATTGTACCCGCCTCTACTACTGCCTCTGGCAGCTCGTTCCAGACACTCACCACCCTTTGAGTGAAAAAATTGCCCCTCTGGATCCTTTTGTATCTCTCCCCTCTCACCTTAAATCTGTGCCCCCTCGTTATCGACTCCCCTACCTTTGGGAAAAGATTTTGACTATCGACAGAAGACAGAGGGTGGTTGTCGAGGGTTGTTTTTCAAACTGGAGGCCTGTGTCCAGCGGTGTGCCTCAGGGATCGGTGCTGGGTCCGCTGTTATTTGTTATTTATATTCATGATTTGGATGAGAATTTAGGAGGCATGGTTAGTAAGTTTGCAGATGACACCAAGATTGGTGGCATTGTGGACAGTGAAGAAGGTTATCTAGGATTGCAACGGGATCTTGATAAATTGGGCCAGTGGGCCGATGAATGGCAGATGGAGTTTAATTTAGATAAATGTGAGGTGATGCATTTTGGTAGATCGAATCGGGCCAGGACCTACTCCGTTAATGGTAGGGCGTTGGGGAGAGTTATAGAACAAAGAGATCTAGGAGTACAGGTTCATAGCTCCTTGAAAGTGGAGTCACAGGTGGATAGGGTGGTGAAGAAGGCATTCGGCATGCTTGGTTTCATTGGTCAGAACATTGAATGCAGGAGTTGGGATGTCTTGTTGAAGTTGTACAAGACATTAGTTAGGCCACACTTGGAATACTGTGTACAGTTCTGGTCACCCTATTATAGAAAGGATATTATTAAACTAGAAAGAGTGCAGAAAAGATTTACTAGGATGCTACCGGGACTTGATGGTTTGACTTACAGGGAGAGGTTAGACAGACTGGGACTTTTCTCCCTGGAGAGTAGGAGGTTAAGGGGTGATCTTATAGAAGTCTATAAAATAATGAGGGGCATAGATAAGGTCGATAGTCAAAATCTTTTCCCAAAGGTAGGGGAGTCTATAATGAGGGGACATAGATTTAAGGTGAGAGGGGAGAGATACAAAAGGGTCCAGAGGGGCAATTTTTTCACTCAAAGGGTGGTGAGTGTCTGGAACGAGCTGCCAGAGGCAGTAGTAGAGGCGGGTACAATTTTGTCTTTTAAAAAGCATTTGGACAGTTACATGGGTAAGATGGGTATAGAGGGATATGGGCCAAGTGCAGGCAATTGGGACTAGCTTAGTGGTATAAACTGGGCGACATGGACATGTTGGGCCGAAGGGCCTGTTTCCATGTTGTAAACTTCTATGATTCTATGATTCTATGATTCTATGATAAGCCTACCGTGCGGCACTTTATCAAACACCTTTTGAAAGTCCATATACACCACATCCACCGCATTGCCTTCATCGACCCTCTCTGTTACCTCATCAAAAAACTCTATCAGGTTAGTTAAACACAATTTCCTTTAACAAATCCGTGCTGACTTTCCCTGATCAATCCACACTCGTCCAAGTGACTGTTAATTCTGTCCCAGATTATCGTTTCTAAAAGTTTCCCCACCACTGAGGTTAAACTGACTGGCCTGTAGTTGCTGGGTTTATCCTTACACATTTTTTTGAACAAGGGTGTAACATTTGCAATTCTCCAGTCCTCTGGCACCACCCCCCGTATCTACGGATATTTGGAAGATTATGGCCATCACCTCCGCAATTTCCACCCTTACTTCCCTCAGCAACCTCGGATGCATCCCATCCGGACCGGGTGACTTATCTACTTTAAGTACAGTTAGACTTTCCAGTACCTCCTCTTTATCAATTTTTAGCCCATCCAGTATCTCAACTATATCTTCCTTTACTGAGACTCTGGCAGCATCTTCTTCCTTGGTAAAGACAGATGCAAAGTCCTCATTTAGTACCTCGGCCATGCCCTCTGCCTCCATGAGTAGATCTCCTTTATGGTCCCTAATCGGCCCCACCCCTCCTCTTACTACCCGTTTACTGTTTACATGCCTGTGGAAGACTTTTGGATTCCCTTTTATGTTCCCGCCAGTCTATTCTCATTCTCTCTCTTTGCCCCTCTTATTTCCTTTTTCACTTCCCCTCTGAACTTTCTATATTCTGCCTGGTTCTCACTTGTATTATCAACCTGACATCTGTCATACGCCCCCTTTTTCTGTTTCATCTTACTCTCTATCTCTCTTGTTATCCAGGGAGCTCTGGCTTTAGTTGCCCTCCTTTCCCCCTCGTGGGAATGTACCTAGACTGTACCCGAACCATCTCCTCTTTAAAGGCCGCCCACTGTTCAATTACAGTTTTGCCTGCCAATCTTTGATTCCAATTTACACGGGCCAGATCTGTTCTCATCCTATTGAAATTGGCCCTCCTCCAATTGAGTATTTTTACTTTAGAGTGGTCCGTGTCCTTTTCCATAACTATTCTAAACCTTATGATATTATGATCGCTGCTCCCTAAATGCTCCCCCACTGACACTTGCTCCACTTGGCCCGCCTCATTCCCCAGAACCAGATCCAGCAATGCCTCCTTCCTCGTTGGAGACATACTGGTCAAGAAAGTTTAAAAAATTCCTCCCCCTCTCTGCCCTTTACACTGTTACTATCCCAGTCTGTATTGGGATAATTGAAGTCCCCCATTATCACTACTCTATGGTTCTTGCACCTCTCTGTAATTTCCCTGCAAATGTTCTCCTCTATCTCCTCCCCACTGGTTGGTGTCCGATCGAATACACCCAGTAGTGTGATGGTACCTTGATTGTTCATTAATTCTGACTAAATAGATTCTGTCCTTGACCCCTCCAGGACATCCTCTCTCTCCAGTACTGCAATATTCTCCTTAATCAATACTGCCCCCCCCTTTCTTCCCTTCCTTACCCTATCAAACCCCATCATTATCTTAAAGACCTCTATCGGGTCACCCCTCAGCTTCTCTCTTCTGGAGAAAAGAGCCCCAGCCTGTTCCATCGTTCCTGATCAGTAAATCCTCTCAGTTCCGGTATCATCCTTGTGAATCTTTTTTGCACCTTCTCCAGTGCCTCGATATCATTTTTATAATATGGAGACCGGAACTGTTCACAATATTCCCAGTGTGGTCTAACCAAGGTTCTATACAAGTTTAATATAACTTCTCTGCTTTTCAATTCTATCTCTCCAGAAATGACCCCCAGTGTTTGATTTGCCTTTTTACATAAGAACATAAGAAATAGGAGCAGGAGTAGGCCAATCGGCCCCTCGAGCCTGCTCCGCCATTCAATAAGATCATGGCTGATCTGATCCTAACCTCAAATCTAAATTCATGTCCAATTTCCTGCCCGCTCCCCGTAACCCCTAATTCCCTTTACTTCTAGGAAACTGTCTATTTCTGTTTTAAATTTATTTAATGATGTAGCTTCCACAGCTTCCTGGGGCAGCAAATTCCACAGACCTACTACCCTCTGAGTGAAGAAGTTTCTCCTCATCTCAGTTTTGAAAGAGCAGCCCCTTATTCTAAGATTATGCCCCCTAGTTCTAGTTTCACCCATCCTTGGGAACATCCTTACCGCATCCACCCGATCAAGACCCTTCACAATCTTATATGTTTCAATAAGATCGCCTCTCATTCTTCTGAACGCCAATGAGTAGAGTCCCAATCTACTCAACCTCTCCTCATATGTCCACACCCTCATCCCCGGGATTAACCGAGTGAACCTTCTTTGTACTGCCTCGAGAGCAAGTATGTCTTTTCTTAAGTATGGAGACCAAAACTGTATGCAGTATTCCAGGTGCGGTCTCACCAATACCTTATATAACTGCAGCAATACCTCCCTGTTTTTATATTCTATCCCCCGAGCAATAAAAGCCAACATTCCGTTGGCCTTCTTGATCACCTGCTGCACCTGCATACTAACTTTTTGATTTTCTTGCACTCGGACCCCCAGATCCCTTTGTACTGCAGTACTTTCCAGTTGCTCGCCATTAAGATAATAACTTGCTCTCCGATTTTTCCTACCATAGTGCATAACCTCACATTTTCCAATATTGTATTGCATCTGCCAAATCTCCGCCCACTCACCCAGCCTGTCTATATCCCCTTGTAGGTTTTTTATGTCCTCCTCACTCTCTACTTTCCCTCCCATCTTTGTATCATCTGCAAACTTTGATATGTTACACTCGGTCCCCTCCTCCAAATCGTTAATATAGATTGTAAAGAGTTGGGGACCCAGCACCGACCCCTGTGGAACACCACTGGTTACTGGTTGCCAGTCCGAGAATGTACCATTTATCCCAACTCTCTGCTTCCTCTTAGATAACCAATCCTCCACCCATGCCAGAATATTACCCCCAATCCAGTGATTCTTTATCTTGAGCAATAATCTTTTATGTGGCACCTTGTCGAATGCCTTCTGGAAGTCTAAATACACTACGTCCACTGGTTCCCCTTTATCCACTCTGTACGTTATATCCTCAAAGAACTCAAGCAAATTTGTCAGACATGACTTCCCCTTCGTAAAGCCATGCTGACTTTGTCCTATTAAATTATGTTTATCCAAATGTTCCGCTACTGTCTCCTTAATAATAGACTCCAAAATTTTACCCACCACAGATGTTAAGCTAACTGGTCTATAATTTCCAGCTTTCTGCCTACTACCCTTTTTAAATAAGGGTGTTACATTGGCAGTTTTCCAATCTGCCGGGACCTTTGCCGAGTCCAGAGAATTTTGGAAAATTATTACCAAAGCATCCACAATCCCTACTGCCACTTCCCTCAAGACCCCAGGATGTAAGTCATCAGGTCCAGGGGATTTATCCGCCTTGAGTCGCATTAATTTACTGAGTACCAATTCCTTAGTGATTTTAAACGTATTTAGCTCCTGCCCCCTAGAGCCCCCTGTTTGTCCAGTGTTGGGATATTCTTGGTGTCCTCTACCGTAAAGACTGAAACAAAATATTTGTTCAGCATTTTTGCCATCTCCATGTTTCCCACCATTAATTTCCCGGTCTCATCCTCTAAGGGACCTACGTTTGCCTTAGCCACCCTTTTTCTTTTTATGTAACTGTAGAAACTCTTGCTATCTGTTTTTATATTTTTTGCTAATTTATTTTCATAATCTATCTTCCCTTTCTTAATCAATCCTTTAGTTACTTTTTGCTGTCTTTTGAAGACTTCCCAATCTTCTATCCTCCCACTAGGTTTGGCTACCTTATATGTCCTTGTTTTTAGTCGGATACTATCCTTAATTTCTTTACTTAGCCACGGATGGCTGTCATTTCTTTTGCACCCTTTTTTCCTCAGTGGAATATATATTTTTTGAAATTTGTAAAATAACTCCTTAAATGAACACCACTGCTCATGTACCGTCTTACCCTTTAATCTATTTTCTCAGTCCACTTTAATCAATTCCGCTCTCATACCATCATAGTCTCCTTTATTCAAGCTCAGTACGCTTGTTTGAGAACGAACCTTTTCACCCTCTAATTGGATATGGAATGTAACCATGTTATGGTCACTCATTCCAAGGGGATCCTTAACTAGGACATTATTAATTAATCCTGGCTCATTACACAGGACCAGGTCCAAGGTTGCTTGCCCCCTTGTAGGATCAGTTACATACTGCTCAAGAAATCCATCCCTAATACACTCAATAAACTCTTCCTCAAGGCTGCCCTGCCCAATTTGATTTGTCCAGTTAATATGATAGTTAAAATCCCCCATAATTACAGCTGTTCCCTTATTACATGCCCCGACTATTTCCTGATTAATACTTCTTCCAGCAGAGTTGCAACTATTAGGAGGCCTATATACTATGCCCATGAGTGTTTTTTGCCCCTTATTATTCCTTATCTCTACCCAAACTGTTTCATTACCCTGATCCTTTGTCCCAATATCATTTTTCTGTATTACAGTGATTCCTTCCCTTATTAACATAGCCACCCCACCTCCCCTTCCTTCCTGCCTGTCCTTCCTGATTGTTAAATACCCTGGCATATTTAATTCCCAGTCGTTGTCACCTTGCAGCCATGTTTCTGTAATGGCCACAAGATCATACCCATACGTAGTTATTTGTGCCGTTAACTCGTCCATGTTTCAATGAGATCACCTCCCATTCTTCTAAACTCCAGAGAGTATCGGCCCATTCTACTCAATCTCTCCTCATAGGACAACCCTCTCATCCCAGGAATTAATCTAGTTGCACTGCCTCTAAGGCAAGTATATCCTCCCTTAGATAAGGAGACTAAAACTGTACACAGTACTCCAGGTGAGGTCTCACCCAGGCCCTGTACGATTGTAGTAAGACTTCCTTACTCTTGTACTCCAACCCCCTGCAATAAAGGCCAACATGCCATTTACTTTCCTAATTACTTGCTGTACCTGCATGTTAACTTTTTGTGTTTCTTGTACGAGGACACCCAAATCTCTCTGAACACCAACATTTAATAGTTTCTCACCATTTACAACTCACTGCAGAAAAAATTCTCCCCATGTCCCCCTCTGGCTCTTTTGACAATTGTTGTTCTGATCTGGAATTCACTGCCTGAAAGGGCGGTGGAAGCAGATTCAATAATAACTTTCAAAAGGGATTGGAGAAAAATCTCGAAGGGAAAAAATTCACAGGGTCATGGGAAAGAGCAGGGAATGGGACTAATTGGATAGATCTTTCAAAGAGCCGGCACAGGCACGATGGGCAGAATGGCCTCCTCCTGTGCTGTAACATATTATGATTCTAATCTTAAATCTGTGTCCCTCTGGTCCTTGACCCTTCCACCAATGGGAACAGTTTCTCTCTATCTACTCTGTCTGGACCCTTCATGATTTTGAACACCTCGATCAAATCTCCTCACAACCGTCTCTGTTCCAAGGAGAACAACCCCAGCTTCTCCAGTCTATCCACGTAACTAAAGTCCCTCATCCCTGGAATCATTCTAGTAAATCTCTTCTGCACCCTCTCTAAGGCCTTCACATCTTTCCTAAAGTGCGGTGCCCAGAACTGGACACAATACTCCAGTTGTGGTCGAACCAGTGTTTTATAAAGGTTCATCATGACTTTCCATACTTTTGTACTCTCTGCCTCAATTCATAAAGCCCAGGATCCCGTTTGCTTTTTTAACCACTTTCTCAACCTGCCCTGCCACCTTCAGTGATTTGTGTACATATACCCCCAGATCTCTCTGTTCCTGTACCCCTTTTAGAATTGTGCCCTCTAGTTTATATTGCCTCTCCTCGTTCTTCCTACCGAAATGCACACACACAAACACACACAGACATGGAGACAGAGACACAAACACACACAGCCACACTCACAGCCACACAACACAGGCACACACTCACAGCCACACAACACAGGCACACACTCACAGCCACACACTCACAGCCACACAACTCAGGCACACACTCACAGCCACACAACACAGGCACACACTCACAGGCACACAACACAGGCACACACACAGGCACACTCACAGACACACACACAGGCACACAACACAGCCACACAACACAGGCACACACTCACAGCCACACAACACAGGCACACACTCACAGCCAAACACTCACAGGCACACACTCACAGCCACACAACACAGGCACACAACACAGGCACACACTCACAGCCACACAACACAGGCACACACTCACAGCCACACAACACAGGCACACACTCACAGCCACACACTCACACAGCCACACACAACACAGCCACACACTCACAGGCACACAACACAGGCACACAACACAGCCACACACTCACAGCCACACAACACAGGCACACAACACAGGCACACACTCACAGCCACACACTCACAGGCACACACTCACAGCCACACAACACAGGCACACACTCACAGCCACACACTCACAGCCACACAACACAGGCACACACATACAGGCAGACACACACAGGCACACAACACAGGCACACACTCACAGCCACACACTCACAGGCACACAACTCACAGGCACACACTCACAGGCACACAACACAGGCACACACTCACAGCCACACAACACAGGCACACAACACAGGCACACACTCACAGCCACACACTCACAGGCACACACTCACAGCCACACAACACAGGCACACACTCACAGCCACACACTCACAGCCACACAACACAGGCACACACATACAGGCAGACACACACAGGCACACAACACAGGCACACACTCACAGCCACACAACACAGGCACACACTCACAGCCACACACTCACACAGCCACACACAACACAGCCACACACTCACAGGCACACAACACAGGCACACAACACAGCCACACACTCACAGCCACACAACACAGGCACACAACACAGGCACACACTCACAGCCACACACTCACAGGCACACACTCACAGCCACACAACACAGGCACACACTCACAAGCCACACACTCACAGCCACACAACACAGGCACACACATACAGGCAGACACACACAGGGCACACAACACAGGCACACACTCACAGCCACACACTCACAGGCACACACTCACAGGCACACACTCACAGGCGCGCACACACAGGCACACACTCACAGGCGCACACACACAGGCGCACACACACAGGCGCACACTCACAGCCACACACTCACAGGCGCACACTCACAGGCGCACACATACAGGCACACACACAACAGGCACTCACTGACACAGAGGGGGTAAAATTGGATGCGGGTCCATTCTGGGCGATGGCAGCGCAGCCCTCGCTGCTGAGAGGCTGCACGGAGAATGAGGAAGTTGGAAATGGGCCGTGGACAGCGCACGTCATCAGCAGCCTGCACCTCTAAAGGTGCAGGCACATTTCCAATGGCAGCTGCACAGCCAAGGAGGAGAAGGGAGAATGGCATCGCGAGTAGCTGCACCGGCAAGAGAGCGGGCACCAAGATTCTCCGACGATGCCCTGGAGGTCCTGGAGGAAGGTGTGGACCAGAGGAGGGCAGCCATGTACCCGCAGGGTGGGCGGAGACCCTCCAGACTACAGCTGGGCAGGCATTGGCAGGCCCGTGGCGCAGGAGGTGAATGCTGGGAGCATTGCAGCACGCACGTGGGGGCAGTGCCGGAAGAAGTTCAATGATTTGACGCGAGTGGTCGAGGTGAGTGAGTGCAAGTGTCAAGTGGTACATCCGATTAACTGCAGCAATACTCCACACACGAGACCTCCCGTCACCCACCCACCCACCCACAAACACTGCCTCCATACACAACGCTGCATCTCACCCGCACATAGACCACACTTGCAGGCCACACAACCACCACTCACAAACTGGCAGCTATTCGACCATGACAGGCACATCACCCACACACCTTGCAGGACACTCACTGACACACTCTCCTCTGTCTCACAGGAGGAGGTGGCGTATCACTCGCGGCAGCAGGAGGGACCTGAGGCTGGACGGACTCGTCTACACGTCCTCTCCCCCCTGGAGGAGACAGTGCTCCGGATCATCGGGCGGGCCGTCACTGCAGTCCTCACAACGCTGGAGGCCCCGGTCAAGGGGGTCTCTGCATATCTAAAGCTCCTTCTCCTTTTCCACATCTCACTCCTCCCATAATCTTATCTGACTCACGTGCTGCACACGCTGTCAGCAAACACCTCGTCCTCACTCCTCTCCCACTCCACAACTCAACCTGTTCCCCTTTATCATCGCAGATACCCAAGAACACGTGACAGCCCCCTCCGAGGAGGGGGAGGAGGAGGAGGAGGGGGAGGGGGAGAGGAGGGGGGAGGAGGAGGAGGGGTAGAGGGAGGGGGAGGGGAGGAGGAGGAGGAGGAGGGGTAGAGGGAGGGGGAGGAGGAGGAGGAGGAGGAGGAGGGGTAGAGGGAGGGGGAGGGGGGGGAGGAGGGAGGAGGAGGGGAGGGAGGGGGGAGGGGGGAGGAGGGAGGAGGAGGAGGAGGAGGGGTAGAGGGAGGGGGGCGGGGGGGGGGGGGAGAGGAGGAGGGGTAGAGGGAGGGGGAGGGGAGGAGGAGGAGGAGGGGTAGAGGGGGAGGGGGCGGCCGTGCGGGGGGGAGGAGGAGGAGGAGGGGAGGGGCGGTGGAGGAGGGGGGAGGGGGGGGGACGGGAGGTAGGGGGAGGGAGGGGGGGAGGGGGACACTGAAGACACACCGTCACTCGGCTCAGAGACTGACTCTGCTCCTCCTTTCGAGGCTGTGTTCGAGGAGGGATCCGCAGGTGGTGAGACACCGG